>NW_022589705.1:55889105-56006811 GCF_004348235.1 Phoca vitulina
TCTTTCTTTCTTTCTTTCTTTCTTTCTTTCTTTCTTTCTTTCTTTCTCTCTCTCTCTCTCTCTCTCTCTCTCTCTCTCTCCCCCTCCCTCCCTCCCTCCCTTCCTTTCTTTCTTTCTATAATTAAGCAATGTTATGAGATTTTAGGGCAATCCAGTAATGAGCTCTCTTCTTCTGCTAAGCCCAAATCTGATAGGTAAGTAGATAACAAAGTCTGACAGGAGGAATTCTAAATTCCAGCCTTATGACTGATAAATGCTGGAATGAGGGAGGTGACGTGGATACATGGACACAGTGAGCATCCTTGAAAGAAACAGGCTGTTCCACTTAGTTTGTGGAGCAGATGGGTAACTGCATCCCTTCCTATCCCCACCAGCCCCTGTCCAGCCCCAGAGTAGGACCTGTGATTCATTACTGAGATCAGACCAGAGTGCAGCCTCTCTACGAGTGGGTAGATGGCGGAGAGAACCCAAAAGAGACTGAGCCTGGAGTCCTCAGCCTCCCTCCAGACTCCCATCAGGTAGAGCCATGCCTTCTTCCCCAAGGAGACCCTAGTCAGCGATAAGGATGAAGGCCAAGATCTTCATTTTGCTGAAGTCCCTCCTTACTGAGTATGAGGCCAGGCAAATGAAGATTTGCTCCTGACAAATATTAACTGAAGGACATCAAGAAAAATCTCCCAACAGCCTGGTTCTCACCCAGAGCCACAAGTAAGTCTGCTAAGGAGCTGATGCTTCTTCTCCCAGCATCCTGGTAGATAGCCATTCACCAGGCACGTGTCCCAGAGCACCGTGTCGGCCAGCTGCCTTCATGGAAACGCTGAGGTCTAAGTGGCTTGGAGCAGGAGTCTGCCTCTGCACCCCAAAGGTTCTCTGTCCGCATTCACGTTGACTCAGGCTAGCTGGACCAGGCCTGGTGATGACTGCTGACCTTGTGCGTGTGCGTGTGTTACCTGCAGTGAGGTGCCCCATCTGTCATCCCTCAGAACTGTGAGGTCCCCAAAGCCCCGAGAATTTGTCCTGCCGTAACACACTCCTGTCAGATGCACTGAGCTCATTGAGGGGTTCTTGGTTCCCAGACAATTGTGTTTCATTATTTGCAAGTTGCTGAGAAGAATGTTGACATTTCAGCTCCCAGTGGTTTTTCTTTAGGAAACAGAAACATAAATGATCGATTCTCCATTTGGCCACCTGCCCAGGAAAGAAAGAGGCAGAGAAGTACAAAATGCCTGTTAGCCTTGCAAAAGGGCCCACTTGTTCACATTAGGCCATATGAGAAATAAAAAGGAAATCTCCTTTCCTTTGTGAGGCTCTTTGAGGCTGGTACCTTTTCCTGTTTGAGAGAGTTTTCATTTGGGTTATAGAGATTTGAGAGGAGATTTCATATTCCGAGTATGAGCAGGCTGTCACCTGTCCTCCAGCAAAACACCATTATCATCCTGTTTTAATTTAGAGTCAACATAAGCATTTTCCCATATATCACCTCTTTTGATCTTGTGAGATAGATATTAGCCTCTCTGTTTTATAAATAAGAAATCTGAGGTTCATAGAAGTTAAAGGATTTGCCCCAGAACCTTCATTTAACCTGTTGTAAGCCCAGAATTTTAAACCTCAATCTCTGGATGCCCAGTGTTTGATAAGACACAGTTTAGTGCTTACTTATATTCTTTTTTGAATCTGCATTTAATTTATCTTGGTTCCCCAATGAGATTTTAAGCCCTTACCGGTAAGTTACTACCCAGTGCCCACACATCATTGACTTACAAAGTAGTCAACTTTTAGAGACATTGGGCAAAATGTGGTGGTTGAAACTCTAGGAGGGGATGAGATCTCCCAGAGACAATGCCTGGAGGACTAACTACAGAGCTCTAAATATGTCAGCTGGGGTCCTCTAAGAAGTAGAGCCCACCCTGGCTAGGTCAGATGAGGACACTTTAATGAAAGAGCCACTTAGAAAGGGTAGGTAAGGTTAAGTAAGGGAGCAAGGGATGGTGAAGCTCCCAGGAACCTACAACAGTAGAAAGCAGCAACCACCCTAGGAGGAAATATACTTACTGAAGCCCATGGAGAGCAGGATTGAGGAGGAAGTTCCCTCCTTCACCAAGCAAAAATATAGACCCTGCCAGAGATGTAGCACAAAGAAGGAAAGAATGCGGATGGAATACCCTGACTTCTCTCTCCATCCACCCTCTGATCTCCTGCCTGTCTTGCCCAGAGGACCAGGGAATGCACTCCACAGGAACCAGGCTCTAGGCACAAAGCAGAATAGAGGAGAATATTTAAATTCTTTTTTTTTTTTTTAACTGGGAAAAGTGAGATTTGGGGTGAGTTTTTTCCAAAGCTTGTATAGCTAATAAGTGGGATGGCTGAGATTGGAGACCAGCTTATTTTAATCATGGAACATTCTGGAATAGCATTGTAGGTTTTCAGCCATTCATGTCTGAGGCCTTTTGTGTTTTCCTACCTGCTTTACAGGATCCACCGAGATCACAGCCATCCCATTACATGCATGCACCATGCTGGGTGGGGTTTCTCAGAGCCCTTCCCTGTGCTTCCCCTTATCTCATCCTCAAGGGACCCCTGAGCTGGACAGGTCAGCCAGTTAATCCTGTCTGACCCTTTGTGTATCACTTCCTTCATGGAGATACCATCTGTGTGACTCCCTGAGGGATGCCTGTGTCCGTCATTTCCCACGTGCCTGGCACATGGCATTGCTTCATGGTATGAATGTTAGTACGAGTAATAATGATAACTGTCATTCACCGAGCTCTCCCGACATGCAACACACTGTGCTAAGTGCTGTATGTGCGTAACTGTTTTCAATATCTGGTAAGAAATGTGATTATTTTTGTTAAAGTTCCCCTTCACTGTGGAGTTTCGGAGCTCATGGTTCCACCTGGCTGTTTGCAGAACAATTTTGACATATCTGTAGGATATCGTATAGTCTTCTTTTGTTTTCCCAAAAAAAAAAAGGTCTTAAGGAAGGTTGTAATAGAAGGAAGCCCAACATGGGAATCTGAAAGATCGCTGTTTGAATTTTCTCTCTGTCTTATTAGTTCCTTGAGGTTTCAGGAGGTCACTTCAGCCCCCGGCCTTATGTTTCCTTACATGTAAATTAAGGGAGATGATTTTCACTTTCCAGGACTATGGCCTGGGCTAAATTATATGATAGGGAAGAGAACCTGTAGCACGTAAGAGTAGGTCCCCAAGAAAATGCTTGACTGTACTTCCCAGATTTCCAACAGTGACTTGGTGAGGTGGCTAATGTGAGGCGCTGAGCCCCAAAGGGCACCTACCTCCACATCTTCTGACCCCCCCCAGTCCGAGCTGTCTCCTGGACCTCTGCTGGCTCTCCATCCCGGCAGTGAATAATCTTGTGGGGATATGAGACTGTGAGGCATGCTGTCTGCTGGCAAACTTGCTTGGCCTTAGCGCAATTTTTCAGAGCTTGACTCAGGGTCCTGTCTCACAGGAGAAACATGCTTCATCAAATTGGAGTTTTATTTCCCCAAAGATAGCCCTGCACGGAGAGTCCCTCCCTCTTTCATTTGTCATGGAAAGCCACCACCAGCAGCCCCAAGCAGAAACACGCCTGGTATTGTGTGTGTGCTCTTTCCATTCTTTCCATCCTCTTTTGTGTACGGCTGCATTCTGCTATTAGAGGGGGCAGTAATTCAGAGAGCCAAGGACTGGGAGGACTGTTTTGGGGATGGAGACGTTGAAGTCTCTCCTTGATCAAAGGTGCAGCCCTCTCCCCACCAAGACTGTGATGTTCTCTCCTAAGAGGAGTTAAGAAGGAAGGGCTCTCGCCCCTTTGATACGGTCCCTCCAGTCTTTCCGTTTACAATGGAGCTACTTCCCGTTCTCTTTCTGTGTTATGTCTGGAGATCTGAAGTTGGAGGTTCAACTGCAGAGGTACCAGGCATCAGGTATTTTATTCCAAATCCAGCCAAGAACCCAGCATTCAAAGTGAAGTTTCCCAGGGTTCAAAGTCTGGCGGGCCCACTCCCAGAAGGAGGGCAAGTCACTTCCCCTTTCAAGTGCCTGCTTGACGCTGGGCTCCATTCTTGATGCCGGGCACACAGAATGGATAAAACAGAGATCCGGGCACAAATGAGCTTTGGTTCTATTGGGCATAAGGCAGACAGTTGCCAAATGAACAAATAAATAGGTCAGATGGCAGTAAGGACCAGTGAGGAAAAGGGAAGAAAGGAGAAAGAGTGAGGTGCAAAGGGGGCGGGGGTTGGAGACAGTGTCCCCAATAGGATGGCATTAGAAATAGGAATTACCCCCGGGGGCTGCAAAAACATACTTTGGCCATTCTCCCCATGTTTCTTAGAATCACCCCTCAGTGAATTCACGGGAAAGCAAGCTGCACAGTGGGGACTCTAGAAACCTCCCAATAAGCAGGGCAGTTACAGGGACAGAGGACTTAGCTTTGGAGGGTGAGTCCTTCTCTTTAACTATTTAGAGGACAGGCATTGCAGGAGGGATCTCTGGTCACTGAGTGGCAGCCCTGAGGGGCTGAAAGAGCAACGCTGGGGAGGGTTACCCAGAGAGATTTTGGCTTGCTAGAAAGAAGCCACCATGTAAAGGATTAAGTGCTCCCTGCACCAGGAGTCTGGAGAGCTGAGTTGTAGGCTCAGCTTGCCACCAGCACCCTGGACCACCTCAGCACTGCCCACCCCCACCTCCCAGACATCATTTTCCTCATCTGTCAGCTGGAAACTTGCAAGATTTTCTCTAGCTCTGACATTCTGTATGTCTACAAGGGTGTAAGTGGCGCTCGAGAATGAATGGGTGCCCCCTGTTCCCCAAACAGGAACCAGAGCACAGACCTTTAGGGACAGTCATTCATTTACTAGAAGAAGTTAATTTTCATGATATCCCTGTAGTGTTCCAGGCACCGTACTAGGTACTTGACCTAAATTTTCATTTAATTCTCTCCCCCATGCAAGGATAGTGTTTACACTTGAGGAAGTGACAGAATTAAGTCATTTGCCCAAGATCACAGAGGGCCAGGAGCATAAGCCAGCCGCCCGGATTGCACAGAACATTTCCGGTACCCAAAGTGACAATAACCAAACAGCCTCTAGGGGATGCCTCATCCCTGTGCCTTCTGGACATCGCTGTTCCTAACACCGCTGGTTTTCTGGCACTGAGGTTGTGAACATGCTCTTCTGACAGATGAACAGATGACTTTTATCTCCCAGAAACATGATGTCATGATTATTTTTGACTTTTCTACTCCTAGAAGCCCAGAACTATAACTGCTGATAGTTGGGCTTGATTTTGCACACAGGACAGGCTGATAGCAACGAAGGGGCTGGAAGCTCTAAAACATGTAATGCAGAGATAGGAACACTCCCCCACCCCAAGTATAAATCCCTTGGAATGTCCTCACCCTCTCAGTGGTACCCTCATATGAAGCCCATGCTTACCTGTCACTGGCCACCCCAGAAGCTAGTTTAAAAAGCAAGTGTCTTCGTTCTTAACTTGCATCATATCAACTTTGGGAGAGCTCTGGATAAAACATTCATCTCACAAGAATGACAGAGTGCCTTTTTCTTCCAGGGACTGTCCTGGGCACTGAGGATAGAGCAGTGAGCAGGATGACACCCATGCCTTTTGTGATGTTTTACCTTCTAACTGGCTCATATACGTAGCTTTGGTTTATAAAAAGTTTGGAAAAGTGGGGAAACAGAGGCACTGATAAATAAATGGAATGCATTTGGTAGGTACCTTCCTACTGAAAAGGGTAAGGGAAAATAGAAAACGTGTGTAGTTAAAAACTGCAAACCGTGGGGTGCCTGGGTGGCTCAGTCTGTTGAGCATCTGCCTTCGGCTCAGGTCATGATCCCAGGGTCCTGGGATCGAGCCCCGCATCGGGCTTCCTGCTCAGCGGGGAGTCTGCTTCTCCCTCTGACCCTCTCCCCTCTCATGCTCTGTCTCTCTCTCTCTCTCTCTCAAATAAATAAATAAAATCTTTTTAAAAAACTGCAAACTATAAGCATGGAACTCTGATGATCATATTTTTCCAGGCCAAAGGGAGACATGCAGTCTGGCAATGGTTTTTATTTTCTTTCTACTCTCTAAAATCGATTCCCATGAAAACTTTTTCCAGAAGTAAAGATAAAATCACATTTAGGAATATATTCTGTAACTCCTCTTTATTTAATAGATTGAAACCATATACAGTATGAAGCCCAGCAACATATTAATAAAAGGATCATATCATGTTTATCTTGGGGTCTTGATTTGTGAGCCAGATAGCTAGGCACAAAGGAGGCATTCTATAAATCTTGGGTAGTCATGTGAATCAGTGTTCAGGTATTTATACAGTGTTAGATATAATGGTAGGGTAACCATTACCCTAGAATATCAAGAAGAGGCAAGCATGTCAGGCAGGGAAGCATGGAAGGGGCAAAGGGAGAGCAGTGTGGATGATTGGTGGCATTGGTGGATGGTATCTGACATGCCTTTGGGACTGGAGGGAATCTTCAAATGAAAACACTCATTAGCAGATGTGCGGATACACAAGATGGGGTGCCCGCCTCCAATGGAATATTATTCTGCAGCAAAAAGGCAGGAAGTTCTGACGCATGCTACTACACAAAGGAAACTTGAAGACATTAACAAAGTGAAATAAGCCAGTTATAAAAAGGCAAATTCTGCACGATTCCACTTCTATGACCTATCTAGAGAAATGAAATTCAGAGAGACAGAAAGTGGAACGGTGGTGGTGAGGGCCTGCAGGGGGCAGGGGGGTGTGTGAGGAAGAGTGAGTGTTTAGTAAGTATGGAGTTACTGTTTGGGAAGAGGAAAGTGGCGCTCGGGGGGGGTTTCAAATGAAAACACAGGAGTAAAAACCATGTCCTTCCTTTCAACAGGGCGTTGTTGCTGGTGCGCGTTCCAAAGGAGAACACAAACAGAAAATCTTTTTAACCATCTCCTTTGGAGGTATCAAAATCTTTGACGAGAAGACAGGGGTAAGTAAAAGAATCACATGGCATTGTGAAATTGAATCCATTGACAGATGTGCCCTTAAAAGCCTCTACTCTCTGGGCAGGAATATCAAACAAGCATAAAAACACATAAAGTAACTGACAAACTTGATCAACTGTGATCGTCCATCAAAGGCAGGCTCTTCCCTGACTTGGCCACAGTGTTTCTAACAGTGTGATTGTGATAAAAGTGTCACACAGGCCCAGGAATCTAACGGGAGATTGATGAGCTTTGAAGCGCGGTGGGTAATGTGACAGTTTAAGTTAAATTTCTTTGTGTGTTGGCAACTTTAATGACATGCATCCTAGAGGGAGACACATGAATGTCTTTTGACTTGGTCAAAGCCTCCAGACTCTCCGGAGTTTACCCTGTGCCACCTTGCAATTGCTGTAATCAAAAAGAATGGAGATTTCAACCTTAGAAAAATGTGTCACTGCATGACCAGGAAATGTCAGGGCTGATGTGTTTGTTGAACCCGCCAAGGAAGTGGATTGTGTTTTCATCAGCCCCCTAGCAGCAGTTAGCTCCAGCATTCATCCCTGGGGCTGTCCTGACATTGGTGGTCCTGTTAATTGATGATAAGAGAAAAACAGAAAAATGTTCTAGGCTCTATTTAGTCCAGAGAGCAAGAGTCAGATGGGTGTGGTTTTTTTCCTTTTATTCATTCAGTGTTTTACAGCTTATAAAACACCTTTACATATATCACCTCCTTTGCACTTCCCAACTTAATTTTCAAGCGTTGTAGACGCCAGACTCAACCAGCCAAGTTACTCAACCTTAGTCATTTTGCATTGTATTTTCTCCCCCTTGTTCTGACTCCTATTAGGATCCCATACGGGTAGGAGGATGATAATTTAACAATAAAAATGGGTTTTGAAGAAAAGGTATTTCTGAATAATTAGTAATAGGACAGGTATTTGTCTACCCAGATTCATAGCAGCATTATTCACAGGAGCCAAAAGGTGGAAGCCACCCAAGCGTCCATTAGCGGATGTGCGGATACACAAGATGGGGTGCCCGCCTCCAACGGAATATTATTCTGCAGCAAAAAGGCAGGAAGTTCTGACGCGTGCTACTACACAAAGGAAACTTGAAGACATTAACAAAGTGAAATAAGCCAGTTATAAAAAGGCAAATTCTGTACGATTCCACTTCTATGACCTATCTAGAGAAATGAAATTCAGAGAGACAGAAAGTGGAACGGTGGTGGTGAGGGCCTGCAGGGGGCAGGGGGGTGTGTGAGGAAGAGTGTGTTTAGTAAGTGCGGAGTTACTGTTTGGGAAGAGGAAAATGGCGCTCGTGATGGATGGCTGGGGGGGCTGCACAACGCTTGTCCATACACTTCACACCCCTGAACTGTATGCCAAGAAATACTTAGAATGATAAATTTTTAGTTACGTGAAGTTTACCGCCATAAAGAAGAACTAGTGATAATAATTTCCGTTCCTGGGGTACTACTGTACACTACGCGCATATTAATCACGTGACATACATGATTCAGTTTTGCCCTCACGGCAGGCTTACGGGAAAATAACAACTTCATCAGGCACATAATACGTGCCAGGCATTGTTGTGAACCCTTTGCAAGTACCAACTCTGTTAATCCTCACGACAGCCCTGTGAGGTAGATGGCAGTATCCTCTCCATTTTATAGCTGGAGATATTGAGGAGAGAAACGTAGATGTAATTTATTGAAAGTAAGCGGTGGTTGGAGACAGGATTAGAATCCAGGTTGGTCTGGCTTGTGAGTCTTCTCACTTAAGCTTGCTGCCTGTTATTTCTCAGAATAAGTGACTTTGCAAAGGTTACCCAGCAAGTAGGAGGCAAAACTGGGATTTGGCCTCCCGTTGGCCTGAATATCAGGGCAGTTGAGCTCTCTGTCATTGAGAAAGGTCAGCCTACCTGGGGATGCCTTGGGAAAAGGGAGTTTAGAATGAGGGCACAAGCTCAGGGAGTAAAGGAGCTTGAATGCAACAAGATTAAGAGCCTAATGAAAGTCTCTCCTGCCTTAATAAAAATACAGTTTCTGAAGCCAGGGAAGTTTTTCCTTCTCCTGGGTAGACTACTGTTTGGAGACTTGTGCTCAGTCTTGAACCTCACACTTGAAAAAGGACACAGGGAAATCAAAGAGTGTCCTGATGAGGGGGGCTATGACAGTTGGAGGACTAGAAATTATCTTGAACCAAGACTTGTCAACACAGGTGTAGCCTCCTAGGCTCCTAGGTACACACAAGAGGCGGAGAGCTGTGGGCTTGTAGAAACTGTTAGGATGTCATTGATCCCCTTACCATCTTTACTGGAGGGAACCAAGTAATGTGGACCAAGCCTAACCAAGAGATTTATATGCCCGAATACTACATCATCATCTCTATTGTCTGCCTGCCACCATGACAGCTGATATAACCAAAGGGACAGGAGTGAGGTAGAGTGTCAGATACCTTATCTTGTCCTGGGGCCATGTTTTTGGGCATTGCTGTTCCATTAGGTAACCCACCATCAGATAAGCTGTGCCCAGATCATGAAAATCCCAATCACTAAATTTTAACTCATAAGGAGAGAGAGTTTGTATTCTTGACCTAGATCTAAATCCTCAGTCAAGGGTGGCTGACCTGGCCCAAAAGAAAGATACCACCAAACTCTCTAATGCTATTTTTGATTCTTCAGCTGGACAAAAAAGAGAACAACAGTAAAATCATTGTTTCAGCTCAAAACCATTTGACTTTGTGGGAAAAATGTCCGCTCCCTGGTGGAGGATCAGGGAGAAGGCAGAGTGGGATGTTTTCTGTTTGGCTTATTTCACTCCAGTTATGTTTGATTCACATTAGGCCCCGGTAGCATCTGGCTTCTGCAACCTGAGCTTGTTAGTATGTCTCAACACAAGTCTATGGAAAGCTAGTAGAAGGGATTGAATGTTTTAAAGCCCGAAGCAGAAACAACAGAGAGCAGGACAGCCCCTACTAATTAATAGTGGTCATCTCTCCAAAGAGTTGTGTAGTAGCAGAAGGAGCTGACTTGTTCTGTATGACCCAACAAATAGAACCAAGATCAGGTAATAGGAGATTCTTTGAAGCAGTGTTGGTTTATGAGGAGGAGGAATTTTCTACCAGTTAGATGGACCACCTTCTGTGCTAGCAAGTTCCCCATCACTTAGGAGTATTCAAGCAAAACCTTACGATGGGAAAATTGTGGAAGGGAGCCAAGTAGAGAATGAAGTATTAAACAAAGTCACGTCGAAGTTGAATCCTGAGACTAGTTTTAAAATTCTGTTTCTTCCTTAAAGTCATCCCTGTTGATGTGATTTATTTTCAGACAAATGGAGGTTTTTCAAACTCCATTGGAGATTATGAGCAACAACAGTTTACTAAACCTTTGTTGTTGCCCAGCAGGAGACCAACTGAATTGTGCCGGATAAGAGTTTAAGTGAAGTATTTTGTCCTACATATCAACGAAATGGAAAACTAGGTTTTGTCATTTGGAATGACAAATTTTTGTTGTTTATCATATCTAAAGTATTCTCAAGCTTGACTGCATTTTTGTTCAAACCAAAAAAAGAAACATTTGCAGAACGTGACAATAGCTAGAATTTTAAAATCCAAAAGCTGTCAAAAATGTTTTGATCCCAATTAAAGAGACCCCTTGCAGCAATTTACACCTTGTCTTGAATTTCAAAGGGTTCTTGATCCCAATCCTTACATGAGTAAATTCTGTTTTATTATTAGCATGTTGCAGGGAATAAATCAATATTGAAAAGCTGTTCATATTTTCAGACAGCTAGGTATTGATAATGTGTCAAAGGGATCAGTGAGAATGCAAAAAATGTCATATATAAACTCATTGTTATTGGTAATAGTAGGAGCTGTAGCAAATCAGGAGCAGATGTGGTTTCATATCCATGTTGCTAGGTCCTTAAATCAGACCTGTGGGTACTAAGGCAGGAGTGAAGTCGTCATCTTCATTTTGCGGATAAAGAAACTGAGATTTTGGGAGTGTCTTTGACTTGGCTGTAGACTCAGAACAAACCTTCCAATTTCAAATCTTCTGTCTTTCCAGGGAAACTCATTGATTTCTCTTGATTTGCAGTTTTATTCCATAGAATTGCTATAATTTTGTGCCATAAAAAAATCATAAATATTGCAGGACCCTGACAATAAGTCTGTTTCTCAAGACAGAGGGCAGTAGTCTGCATCAACTTTTCAAGATGATGTAATATCTTGTTGCCATAATCACATGTAAATTTTGCTTGTTCGTTTGGTTTAGCCAACTCTGATTTGGTAGTACTATATATACCATCTGAAGTGCATTACAACAATGCTGTGAAGTCGGTGCTATTGTTATCACCATTTTACAGTTGAGAAAACTGAAATCCAGATTAAGTCCCACAGTAAATTAAGTAGCAAGAGCTGAGATTTAGCCCCAGGCAGTCTGATCCAGAAGCCTTGATGCTAGTAAGATAGCACTAATAATAACATACCTGCCTTGGTCTGTTTGGGCTGCTCTAACAAAAATACCATAAAGGAGGTGCCTTATAAATAACAAACATTTCTTTCTCACAGTTCTGGAGGTGGGGAGTCAGATATCATGGCCCCAGCAAATTCATTGTCTGGGGGGAGAACCCACTTCCTCTTAGCTGGTGCCTTTTTGCTGCTTTCTAGAGCCTCTATTATTAAGACACTAATCCTATCCCAAAGGCTCCACTCTCATGATCTGATTCCTTCCCAAAGGCCCCACCTCCTAATACCATCCCCTTAAGGGCTAGAATTTCAACATATGAATTTGGAAGGGGGAGGACATAAACATTCAGACCATAGCAATACCAAATTTTATAAATGATGTGCTTTTATATATATTAGAGCAGATTCAGTATTCTCTCTGTTTTATTGTCACCATTATTCATTTTCACGCTGATGACCTTTCCTGAGGGAAGGTACAAGGAGTCGAGTTACCACTAGAACTTTCTTGTGGATGGAATATTGGCCACGTAACCCGTATGTGGTTGGGCAAGAGCAGATCGGACGCCTCTTCTGTGCCACGTGATGCTCCATTTCCTGGGGATTCAAAGATGAATGAGACGTGGTCTTGCCCCAAGCTGTTCACAGTCTGGTTTTACCAGACTCACAAAGCGAGCTGACAGTTGCTAAGATCCAGGTGTGAATGGAGTTGTCAGGACTTAGGGGATCAAGACCAAGCTTTGGCTAGAATATTCAGGAAGTTTTCACAGAAAAGGGCACACTGACATGGCAGTGGAGGAGTGAGCTAGAGAGGACCAGGTAAGTAAGACCAGAAAGAAAAAGCAATATTTCCAAATGCACAGAGGTCTTAAAGAGAAAGATACGTGTATTCATTCTTCTCTGCAGAAAATATTTATTGAGCACTTCTATAAACAGATGAGCAAAGCCATATCTTTTTGTTCATCACTGTTGTCTATCCAGTTAGCACAATGACTCCTGGTCATAGTAGGTGCTCAGTAATACTGCACAAAAACATAGTAGGTGCTCAGTAATACTGCACAAAAAATAAATTGACTTAGTGATTAAGAATCAGCAGATGTATGCAGAATTACTAGGGCATAGCACGGGAGTGGTGGAGAGCGACCCAGAATTGAATACTGTCTCTCATCATAGAGGTCTAATGATGTTTTAAATGCAATGGTTGCACTTAAATCTCAGGGCTGATTTAATAATGTACTCTTTGGTGAAAACCAGATGTCACTTTACTTGTATCTCAACAAAAACAGGACTGTTCTTCCTTCGGTTTGAACTGGATGTTTTGAGTGGGGCTTGGGGAGAGCAGTTCAGGAAGAGGAAGGAATGTGGGCCTGGGGAGGGAGACAGGGAAGAAGAAGAAGGCGCCGTAGAGCAGAGTGCTGGGACCTGGGAGTCTGTGGGACATCCCTGTTGTGTTGGGAGCCACTGAAACACTACACAGAATTTTCCCAAGACTACTTATGAACTAGCCTGTAGGCAGGACGGTATGGTTTCCAGGATGCTCTTGTGTGTCCTGTCTCACTGGCCACTCAGCAGTTCTGGAGGGTTTTATTGCTGCCTTTTACAGATGAGTCTACTAAAGGTACAGGGAGGGTGAGTGGCTTGCCCAAGGCTATTATGTGTAGGAATTGAATTCAGATTCACACTTTATAGCACCCGAGCTTGATTCTTCACTTCACTGATTCTTTCCCTATACTGGGTGTTTTGGAACTTTATGTCGGCATTAAGTGGTTACAGCTTTTGGGGGAGAGGGTCCTAACGCAGGAATTTATTAGGGGCCAAGGATGCTAGACATTCTACGGAGTATAGGATGGTCACACACAACAAAAGTGTTTCCTGTGCTACACGACTTTCAAATGTCTTACTAGATATTCACGTAGATAGAAAAATCTATTTATAATGAACTGAATCTAAAACCTAACTCTGCATATAAGCAATGTATATCGATAATACTGAGTTTTCCAGAAATGCAACTGAACTATAAGAAAGGAGTACTTTGTTTTGTTGGATCCCCATCAAGAGCTGTTCATCACTTTGGAAGACCATACCACGTGATGCTCTTCATATTTGAGTTACCAGCATGGCGCTGGTGTACCGGTTTCATGGTACCTGTCATACTCACTATAACTCTACTCATTTGGCCCATCCATAAAAATGTCAGATATAGGGAAAAAAGCATCTGCAAGGTTGGATTGAACACTTCTTAAACCCCAATTTATTCATTATAAGAACATGTAAACATATAGCCATGTCCTTAGGTTCTTCAGTTGTAGTTGTGACTAAGCATTTATACATAGACATTCACGTTTTTCATCTGAAATCATCTTTTATTTCTTTATGTTATAATTAGGACATTTTGGTGTGCTTGAACTTTATGTGTGTAGGTGGATGATATAATCATTTGCAGGCAATAAAGGAAGAATTACAAGATATTTGTTATAAAAAGAAGGTGTTTGGTCAGAAAAGATTAAGAACCCCTGTCTAGACCAGGGCACCATTTTCATTGGTTCATTCATTCATTCATTTATTCATTCATTCCACAAGTGCTTATTAAGTGAAAGGGGCATTCTACTTGGTGGATAGAGATGAACCAGCCTTTCCTTTGAGGAACTTAGGGTGTTGGAGGTAAGACAGACATAAATAACTAAAAGCTCAAGGCAAGAATAATTAATATAATAAGAGAAAGATGAAAATTATCACGAGAGTTTAAAAGAAAAAATGATTTCTTCCATCTGAAAAAATATGGAATGATTTAGGAAGAAAGGGCAAAATCTTGAAAAGTGGACAAGATTTGACATTGGGGGTATTAGAAAACCAGTGTCCAGGCAAAGGGAATTATAGGGAGTGTTTACTAAGCCTGTGTAGTGGGAAAATCATGAAGGAAGGCAGGCATGGGGAAGAGT
The DNA here is from genome assembly GCF_004348235.1 of Phoca vitulina. Classification (NCBI taxonomy): domain Eukaryota; kingdom Metazoa; phylum Chordata; class Mammalia; order Carnivora; family Phocidae; genus Phoca; species Phoca vitulina. Next base: position 55,903,495 of record NW_022589705.1, read on the forward strand.
GAGATGTCTATTCTTCTGGATCTAAGGATGAGTAGTTCCTATCAGTGAAAGAGAAAACTGAGAAGGTAGGCAGGGGCCAGATTGTAAGGCCTGGAATGTCAGACCAAGGGTTTTGGTTGAACCATGCACATTATAGCTCAGATACTATTCAGGGTACAGAGAAGTAGGTACAGGGATTATAAGGCCACCCTTAGTTCTTAAGATGCCTTTGTGCAAATCAGGAACGGGTCCCTTTCTTTAAGACTCATTGCCATTTGCTGGGAAATTATTGCAATAACTATATATATTTTTGATGACTATAGTGTGTCTCATTCCCCTGGAAGCTGTGCAGTACACACCCTGCCCAACTGGATGTGGCAGATCTGGGAGTATTATCAATGGATGAGCAGAATGCTGGGGCAACCACATCTTGCCATTTCCTGTGCAAACCATGCAGTGCCCAGCTTTTGTGATTTTTCTCAAGGCAGCCCCTCCACTCTGAATGTCCTTTGCTCTGTTTCAGACAGTAAATACCTCATTTTTCAGGGGCTTGTAATGTCCACAGTAATACCAACAGCAGTACAACACACTTAAATTTATCAAGACCTTTCTCTTGACAAAGTGCATCCTTCAACCAAGTGCTTTACTTGCTTTACTTGCTTTACCAATTTCCTCCTGCATGCAGGATTCCTGTCGACTCTGTCAGAATCCACAGCCCACACTCCTCGCCAGTCTGATAAAGGCACCAGAGAGTGGATGGAGTGGAAGGAACACGGATTCGAGATCCAGACCATCTTGGATCTACTCTTGACCAGTTGTGTGGTCGTAAAGCAATTTTTCTTAGTGACCTTGTGCCTCTTTTACTCATCTGTAAATGGGAATAATAAAAATACCTATGTCTTAGGGTTGGTGCAAGATTAAATGAGGATTTACTTTAATCCCTTAAGACTTAGAATAGTGCCTGGTATATACAAAGCTCTAGATGTTAAATAATAATATATCATTACCTATGTTGTCCCTTCTTTGGTACAGACCTTCTTATGTCCTCTTAGCAGAATGTAGAAATCCTTTTGTAATGCTCCTACAGCATCCTCTGCTCTCCTTTATCATAGCAGACCATCATGCTCCCATCAGAAGACACACTCCATGAGGTGCCTATCTGCAGGGTCTCACATAGGCCCTGGCATGTGACAGAAATGCTAGTTGGACACTGAAGGAAGGAGGGAAGGCAGTCAGGGAAGGGTAGAACAAAAGAGAAGGAAGGAAGATACCAGGAAATAATGAATTAGTCAACTTACAATGAAATGCTAATTATCTGGGCCAGATCTTGGAGCCAGAGATGCTCATTTTGCCATGTAAACAGTAAGTCCGGGAAAGAACAATGCAGCTGGTTCAGAGTTAACCCAGTCCTAGGATATCCTGGATGGAAGGTGCCTTGTGCAGTGACTAACCTACTCATATTTAAGTGAAGAAACCTAGAACCTTAAAGAGAAGTGATGCCTGACCTCTCCCAGCAAATCACATGCAAGGCGCTCAGGATTGAACACCCCTTGGGGCTCCCAAGAGTCACTCTCTGATGCTCACAAAACAGGAAATAGGAAGTGTCCTCTTCCCTCCGCTTCCTTATTTTGCCTTTCTCTCCTCTTACAGTCTGTTCTCTCTATACCATCTCCATGCTCTCTGCTCCCTCGCCTCAGCGTTCAGGCTCCAGGTGCCTGACAGCAGCTCCAGATCCATTTTCATATCAAAGAGACTGAACATCTAAGGGGGAAAAATTGGGTCTCTGTATGTTCAGCGTCTTGTTGGATGATATTGGATTTTAATTTATCACAATAAAGAATCAATTTATAGCTCAAAACCAACATATTTTTAGAAATTGATTCTCTCAGGAAGTTGCCTCTGGAAGATCATTTTGACAGGGTGTAATTCATGACCGGGGGTGAGGGGGGGAGGATGTCCCTATTACCCTGGAAAGTGAGACCATGAATGTTTTCAAGCAGATCTGGTAAATTCAGAAATGTAATATCTTTCCCTTAATGAATCATTTTTATCAATTTTGGTCTTCAAGGAGGTAAAGAGGTAGCATTTTCTTTGCTAGCTGCTTTGACATACTTGGTCTCTTTTCTTTCAATCCCCTAAGGACTCAACTAAGGAAGTAGGATTACTCCCATTAAACAGATGAGGAACCTGAGACCCAGAGAAGTGAAGGCACTTGCATAAGGCCAAATATCCGACCTTGTGCAGAGCTGGGAACTGCCCCCCGCATGGCACGGTGGCCAGGCCCACGTTCTTTCCAGTTCCTCTTGGTGGTATCTCTCCCCTTCAAGCGTAAAGTGGACGTTCTTTGCTCTCCAGCGGGGAAGTCAAACTGTGTTTAGGGTTGTCATCATGCAGACTGGCCCTGTGACTGGAGGCTTATCAGCTACACTTCGGGCTTCTGAAGGGGTGCGTGAGCCACTGGTCTCGAAGCTGCAGAGCCTAAATATGCAGGCTGACCTTGGGTATGGCTCATCTGCTTGCTCCCTGGGACCCCGTTTCCTCAGCTGGTAGTCATTCCACAGATTTTTTTTAATTAAAGGTCCAGATAGTAAAGATGGTGGGCCAGTATGGGCTCTGGCAACTCTTTCATTTTGCCATGGTACTGTGAAAACCACCTCACACGATATGTAAACAAATGAGTTTGGCTGAGTTCCAATAAAACTTTATTTGTCAAAATAAGTATCTAGTTCATGAGCCGTACTTTGCTGGCTCTGTTCTGGATGATTATTAAGGAGTATTCTCACTTTCTCCTTCTGGCGCTCTGATGAGCCCAATGGTAGAGCAGGTTGAGCACCAGCTAAACATCTCCAGTTCTTCCTCTCTCGGCCCTTTGTTTACTGCTCATTCATGGCTGACTTAGGATGGATGCAGAAGTGGGTTTTTTTTTTTTTTTTTAATAAACTTTGAAGATAAATATTCAGCTCTGAGGAATTATATTCCTTATTGCTACCATTTGTTGAGCACTAATTGCCAGACACTGTGCGAAGTGCTTCCCATATATTTTTCTCATTGAATTCTTGCTGTCCATCTGTTAGTTATAGAGTATTATCCGCACTTTACAGATAAGGTGATGAGGATTCGGGGAGGTTAGGTCACTTCACCAGGACTACTCTTTAAGTATTCGTCCATTTCTTCATTCAGCCACTATTCATTGAGTACCTACTATGTGCCGAGGAGTATTCTCAGGGATGTGCATACATGGGTGAATGAAAAGAAGATCCCTACCTCGTAGAGTTTACCTTCTAATGTGGGGAGACAGAGAAAAAAAGACACACATAAATCCTATACTCTGTTAGAGGGTAGTCAGTGCTATGGAAAAGGAAAAAGTAAAGCAAGGTCAGGGCATTTCTCCACTGTACTTTCTTTGTCTTTGCAAAGGGGCCTGTGACATATGTGCATTGTAAATCACAAATATTAACGTGCTCTGGGAGCTTCCTGTAGTTTTAAGGGTCAGCTGAGTAATGGAGAAAGACACTTCTGGAAATTCTCATGCAAATTCCAGAGGCCGTTAGACTTGATAAATCAGAGCTGTCCGTTTGGGTGTTTCCACTTTTATTTAGATGGCTGATGGCTTTCTGTGGGGTCTGCTGTTGATATCCTCACGCGTTGCTTTTAAATTTTAATTTCAAACACATTTCCGTGACTCTGCCATGGTTATTTAATAGTTACTTCTACTTTTACAAGGACACTCCTTACCAGAGCCTTTTGTATTGAAATGGTGATGCTACCAGTAGGCGTAGCACTGGTATGATGGTTCTTCTGTCCTTCTCAGTGGCGGCCTGATGTGGAGCAGCACCGATAGTTCTGGGTACAGTAAAGGAATGTGTGTCCTAGAAAGTGAGAGATTGGGTCAAGGTGAGAGCCTGGTCAAATCCCCTCTCGGGGGAAAGGTGCTGGGGAGAACGTGTGGGCTAGATGACCAGTGGCACTGAAGGAACTCGGGCTCTGCTGGGAAGGCCTGGATTTGGACGGTCACTCGGTTAGAGAAGCGCAGGTTGAATTGTAACCGCAGAATCAACAGCAGCAACAATGGTGATCCAAAGAAGGCTAACACTGTCGTTCCGGATGTTATTGTAGGTGCTTTATATACATCTCACTTCATACCTTTATAAAGCAGGGATTCTCTTAGTAGCTCAGTGTTCTCCTTTGGAGTCTGAAAGCAGTCATTAACTAGCCGCTCTTGGTAGCCAGCCTGCAAAATGGAGTTATTACCTCTTGTTTGTAAAAGGTAACACAGAGGTTCAGAAAGGTGCAGCGTGTTGCCACGGTGTCTCTCTCAGATAGTGAAAGGTGCCCTATGCAAAACGTTATGTAACACCACCCCAGGTTGTTGGCCAAACTAAGGAAACTGGTGTGTGAGTGTGAACAGTCTCCCATGGATGGCTAGCTGATACCTGAACAAAGCGCTTCAGTGTTCAGTGATGTGTGCGTGTGTGCGTGTAGCCTTAATGAGGTAGATCTAACGTCCTCACATTTTTATATCTTATAGTCACTGTTTTCTTGTACCTTTTCCTACTTTTCTATGGACTAGGAGTAACCAGGCTAAGCTGGGAAGGCCTTTGCGTTCCCTGATTACTTGCAGATATGAGAAGTGGGGAGAATTTTAAATGAAGAAACAAACAAAAACGCTAAACTGTGAGTCATTTGAAGGCACGGTCCATGATTTGGCCATTCTTGTATCTCCTACCTCGTGGTACGTAGTAAGCTCCCAGTAGATATTTACGGAATTGCACTAAATTCCCCATTGTTAAGTCAGACAGCCTGTGATTCACCTGCTTGTTTAGCTGTGTTCGTCTAAAACCGTTGGCCATTGTGGGTGGCCTCTAAATTCTATCAACAGTTACCTAGCTGAGACAGAAAATGGGAGCCCCGTCCGCTCTGGTGGTGGGCTTCAGTGATAGAACACATTTCACTCAAGCCATGTCTGTCCTTCCTAGGGCTCCTCAAATTTCTAGATGAATAGGAGATTACATAAAAAAGTTGCATGTAAGGTATTAAATCTCACCTTCTGACCTTAATGCGTAGGTGCCTTGTTTCCCCGCATTTTTCTTTCTCTTTCCCCTGATCTAATATACCTTTATCTTGCTCATTCCTGTTCTCCAGTGCTCATATGCATGTAAATAAGTCACTTTTGTTCTACTGCCATATACATTTTCCAAGGACATTATCAAGTACCAACACTGTAGAAGATACAAAGTATAACCTGCTATAAAAGAAGTAAAATACACCTAGGGGGAAGGAAAGGAACAAACATTTATTGAGCACCTACTGTGTGTCTAGCCCTCCACTAATATTATAATACAGGTTCCTGGAGGACAGCAACTCTTGCCTTCTTCTACCCATCCTATGTCCTGCCAGAGCAGGGAGGCCTCCCCAAGGGAGGCAGTCCCTTCAAGGACCTGTGGGGTCTGCACCTCAGAACTTTGATGCCAGGCACCCTGGGTCTTGGAGCACACGCAAGCGCATTTTGCTCAAAGGATGAGAGAGAGAAGGTTAGCCTAACAGAGGTGGGAGGGGATGAGGGAGTGCTGTGAGGGAATCTACTGTGCTGGGTGATTTACACCCACTGTCTCATCCTTCCTCACATTCACGCCATGTTACTAACCCCATTCAGCTGGCTGCAGCCGTGAACACTGGGGGTGGGGAAGGACACAGGTGCTCTAGGCACCGAGGACAGAGGCCTGTGACTTCACAGGTGTGACTTGAGCCCGCGGCCTCACGGTCTTTCTGATGACCCCACATCAGACCCGGCATGCAGCCATTTCTGCCATAGGCAGCTCCGGCACTCTGGCTCCAGCCCAACGTTGTCCTGGGATCCCGCTGGCGCTCAGCCTCCTCCGGCTGCCTCAGTCACATAGCTCAGGGATTCGCCTGCCGGAACGGATTTGACTTTCTTAGACTATTTGGAAAATCAGGAGGTTGCGGATCTGCAAGAAATTACCAGGGAAGCATGGCCTCGATATTTAAATACAAAATGCCTGTACCTCTGGAGATGGAGGTCTGAGTTTTTCATGATGTCTAAGAGATGCACAGACTATTTTGGAATGATATATTTAAAACAATTTGAAGCTACAGATGGCACTGGCAATTGTCTAAACTCAAGACATGCACAGCCGCACCTGGGGAGGGAAGGTACTTCATGTTCTCCATAAATGGGTCCGAGGAGAGTGTCTGAGACTCGGAGGTGTGCAGATGCATCACCTGGTGACCGTGAAGTCTGATACATTTCACCCACGTGCACGTATGCACAAAGTCACACCCGATAGTTGGCAGGGCCTGGTCCTTACTTGCATCTAATGCCTCTTCTACTTACAAAAACATATATTTATATATTTATTGTAGAAAATTTAAGAAACATAGAAAAGCTGCAGAGAAGAAAATAGAAATTATCTGTAGCGCCACCACTTAGAAACAAACCCAGGCAAGATTTTGGTGTCTGTACTGCCAGTCTTCTTTACGCAAATACGACTTATTTTTTCAAAACCAAAATTATCCTGTACATGCTGCTTTTTTGTAACCTCCGTTTTTGCTTCTCTACATCTTCTCTTTCATTAAATATTTCTCTAACATTCTCAGTCACTGGAAAGCATTCTAGCATATGTGTGCAACATAATTTAATAAGCACCATCTTGTTAGTATCCGCATCTTTGGGTTTGTCTTTTTATATACATCTGTGATGATTTCCTTTAGTTAAATATCAGAATCACAGGTTCAACATGTATGTATATTTTTAAAGCTTTGATTTTTTTTTTGGTCAAATTATGTTCTGGAAAATTGTACTACCAGATGTACAAATACCGTTTCACTACATGTTTTGAGCATGTTACCATTTATTTTATTTTTTTAAGTTTTTAAAATCTATTTATTTGAGAGAGAGAAGGAGAGCACGAGCAGGGAGCAGAGGGAGAGGGAGAAGCAGACTCCCCACTGAGCAGGGAGCCCAACGCGGGGCTCAATCCCAGGACCCTGGGATCATGACCTCTGAGCAGAAGGCAGACGCCTAACCGACTGAGCCACCCAGGCGCCCATTTATTTTAAAATAGAAATTTTTAAGCTTTTTGGTATTAAACTTAAGATGTAATACCCCTGTCTTGATTTCATTACCCATTCAGAATAGTCATCATAGGGCAGCAGTGTAATTGCAGAGACTGTTTTATACTAATGAGACTAACGGTTCTTTGGCTTTACCGGCAGATTTGAATGATGCCAAAAGGCCTTGAGACTTGGTTCAAATTGGATTTCTTATGGGGTTGGCTTATCAATTCTCAAGCTGTTAACTATCTGGACCACAATTATGCCCTTGGTCCTACACTTTCTCTGGCCTATGGGAGGGCAATATTATCAATTCACCATCTATGCATAAATGTCACCAAAAGGAGAAAACTTGAGAGTCTTCACAATTATAATTTAAGATTTCTGATCTTTGACTTTCAAGCAGAATAAAATATATGTATATATTCATCCCTACCCATAAAGCTCTCCAGCCTTGGGCAAGTCATTTCACCACTCTGAGCCTAAGTGTCCTCCATCCTGAGATGGAGATGGGGATGACTTTGGCCTTCTTCAGAAGTCTGTTGCAATAATTCAGAGAAGGTGAATGCATGTTAAAGCTCTTTACAAATGAGTGCTCCTTGATGACATGCATTATTTTTGTTCCAAGAGAGGAATAAAGTTGGCATTCAGCAAATGTTTATGACTGAATAAACTCTCCTTTAGTGTTCTTCATTCTAATAATTTGTATAATTTATGGAGAACAGGTTTATGGAGCTAAGGAATGCAGCCTAGGTCTGTCCAAATTCAGAATTAGTGGGATCTGAAACAATGAGATTTTTCCTTCGGCTTCCTTCAGGATGGCTCCAGTACCCCCATGGCGCTCATCAGTTTGGTTTCCTGCCCACAGTGCTTATATTCCTGCCATTCAGATAAGGTTTTCTAGAGAACTGAATGTGCCTTATACCTCTTGGGGCCATTTCTCTAACCTCAGAGAACTCTCTGCACAAACTGCCTTTGCTTTTATCTCTTTTTATGGAACGATGTGAGTATCATTGGGACAGTTAAAGTTAACCATTCCATCGTGTATAAAATTCCATCCTTAAAAACCAGAGAGCTTCCATCAACACCTTGGAGGAGTCCTTTGTTTTTCTTTTCCTGATATCCTCAACTCTAAAAATTAAATTCTTCTATCAAACATTTACCACAAACGCACTGTGTCCCAGGCACTGGGATACCAAGATGGATCAGAGAAACCCCCTTCCTCCACAGGACTCATGATCTAGCAGCCGAGGAAACAACCAGTTACATGACAGGGTGATAAGGTCACGGTGTGGTCGCCTCATTTCACGTTCGTATACGTGTGCTTCTGTATTAATGCCCTGAAAAAGAAAGCAAACAGTATCATTCTACTTAAGCGAGCAGATGGTATTTAATCGATCCATACTGAGAATGTTGGTGAAATAGAGATATAATATAGAGATACTCAGCAGAGACCAGCAACACAGAAGCGATCATTGGTGGGGAATAAACCCCGCTCAGCCTGGTGTCCCGCTGACTCCCCTAACCAAAGGGGGAACCACTGTCCATTCATACTGTGCCTGTCTTTCTTGGCCTTTGCATGAAGTGTGTTTTGGTTTTATTGTGTTTTTCTGCCTAGAACTTTCTTCCCCTGCCTCCCCTCAACCCACTCACTGTTTGCCCCTTCCTTTATTTCGCTGGCTCTAGTTTATCCTGTAGGCCTCTCCAACTCAGGTGCCTTTTCTTCAGAAATGTCTCCATAACCTACCAACTAGGCTGGATAACATTTGTCTGTACTTTCAGGCATCAGCCACTGGTAATAATTCCTAAAATGTGTTTTACAAAAGGTAGAAAAAGCCCAAGTGTCCATCAATGAATGAATGGTTAAAAAAAATATGTCCTATCCATACAGTGGAATGTTATTCAGTCTTAAAAAGGGAAGGAGATTCTGACACAAGCTATGAAGTGGATGAACCTTGAAGATAATATGCCAAGTGAAATAAGCCAGTCACAAAAGGACAAATACTATGTAATTCCTCTTATATGAGGTTCCTAGAGTAGTCACATTCATAGAGCAAATAGCATGGTGGTTGTCAGGGGCTGGGGTGGGGGATGGGGAGCTCATGTCAATAAGTACAGAGTTTCAGGGCACCTGGGTGGCTCAGTCAGTTAAGCGTCTGCCTTCGACTCAGGTCATGATCCCGGGGTCTTGGAATCGGGCCCCACGTCAGGCTCCCTGCTCAGCGGGGAGCCTTCTTCTCCTCTCCCTCTACCCCTCCCCCTGCTCATGCTCTCTCAAATAAATGAATGAAATCTTAAAAAAAATTAAGTACAGAGTTTCAGTTGGGGACGATGAAAAAGTACAACAGTATAAATGTCCTTAATGCCACTGACCAGTACACTTAAAAATGGGTTCAAATGGTAATTTTTATGTTATGTATTTTTTATCACAATAAAAAAATATGTTATAGTTGGGTGTGTTGTGATAGTATGCCTTCTGATACCTTATGTTCCCTTGAGAGCAGAGGCCATGGTTTTCATCATTGTGTTCTCAGTACTAAGCCCACACCTCATAGATTGCAGGTACTCGCTTAAAAAAAGTTGAATGAGGGGCGCCTGAGTGGCTCAGTTGATTGAGCATCTGAGTCTTAGTTTCTGCTCAGGTCATGATCTCAGGGTCATGGGATGGAGTCCCGCATGGGGCTCCGTGCTCAATGGGGAGTCTGCTTCTCTCCCTCTGCCCCTCTCCCTGCTCGCGCTCTGTCAAGTAAATAAATCTTTTTTAAAAAATTGAATGAGTGAATAAATGTAGAAGTTGTCTATTATTATCATATCAGACTAACATACCCTAATCACATAGATAGGAAACCTCAGAGGGCAGTACTGACCTTACTAGGACCACACAGCTCGTAGCCGTCCATGTCAGGACTGAGACCCAGATGCTGTCGACCCCAGTCCAAAACCATCCTTCCCTTCGTGCCAGCCTTTATTTGCCATCAGTGTCTACACACAGTCGATAGGACCAGAGAATGTAGTTACAGACACATGAATCTGCAATGCCATGTCTTCGATCAAAAATTACTGTGAAAGGCTGAAAAGAGGGTAGAAGAGGAAGAGGAGAAAAAGAGCCTATAGAAGACTTCCCTGGGATACAGGCACTTTTCATGTGCTTTTTACTTTTTCCAATCTCTTGCCATGTAGCCAAAAGAACTGGAATGAGAAGATTGACTGAGCAATCGGTTGTTTCCCAAGGGCCGTACCAGAATCCCAGTCTCTTCGGTAATTTAACCTGGAAGGGGGTTTTGCTAGAGGGAACATCCCTCACGGTTGGGGATGGACAAGATGATTTAATGGGCCTCTTCCTGCCCTAATTGCTAATCTTCCTTGTGGGAACCCCCTTCTTGTGCTGCATTAAAGACTCCGTTAATTTGTTTATATATAAATTCAAGCTACTTCAGTTCTGTCACACTTCTAAGAGCCTCCCCTTCAAGGGTCCCTAGCTTGTACCACCCTTTAGGATTTACTGATAAGAAAGATGCATTATACATTTTATTACCTTGTCTGTGGAGAACATGTAACAACTATAAAGTACATTCATGTATAGTATGAATAACTGTCAGGTTAATTGATAAAGTAGTCTGTAATAAAGGTAGCCAGGATAGATGCTGAGGTCTCTAAGTGCTCAAGAGGAGTGGGGAGAGGCACTAAATAAATCCAGTCTTTCAGAAACTGCTAGCCTTCAAAAAATAATAATAATAATAATAACCAACCAGAATCCTTAGGCCTGCGTTTCACTTTCGAGTGTAATTATTTTACGTTGCAGTTCATATCTGCTGACACATTGGAATCAACCCAAACAAAGGAATGTCATAAATCTTGCATTGTTGGGATTAAGCACGTGTTGGCCCACATGTTGGCGCTGGAAGAGGTCTAGGAGGAGGCTGCCCCTGTGTGTAAACGGTTTAAGAGAATCAAAAGGCTGGGAAGGATGTTGGTCCGGTTAAGACAAATGATCCACCGGCAGCCACCCGGGCTGTATACAGCATTCAAAGAAACGAGAAGCTCAGTAGTCGTCCTTGTTGGACACGTTGTAGCCGGCCATTACCATAGTAACAGTGACAGCCGCAGCTGACCTATCAGTTACTGGGCTTCTCCTTCCTGCCAGCTCCCTATGTGTACTAGCTATTATCTTCGAAACCAGACTACGTGGAAGGTATTTCCAGCTGTGTCCTCTAGGCTGTGCCATTTAACTTCTCTAGAAGTTGTTCTAGGTTATTCATTTGGAAATGGAAGTAATGATAATCACGTTCACAACCCTCACAACCCTCATGGGGCTGTTGAGATGATTAAATGAGGTAATGCACGCAAGGTGCCTGGAACAGTGCCTGGCACCCAAGACGTGCTCCAAAGCGTGAGCTGACCTTAGCATTTTCACCTGACAGATGAAGAAACCAGTCACAGAGAGATGAAGAAGCTTGCCCAAGGTAAAGGATGGAAGAGTTGAACCTGGGTCTTTTCCGTTCCCAGAGTCTAAATTCAGTCTATACTTGGCTGCCTGTCTGCTACATGGTTTCCATGTTAACATCACACATTGGTCCTTGTTCTGACTTTTGAGCCTAGAAGAAGGGAGCTTTGTCTTTTCTACAGCCCTGCTCATCTCGAAGCCTGTCCAAAGCTGAGGGAGGGAATGGTGCAACCTTCCTTGGTAGAATCTTCCACCTTCACCTGGGATCTGTTAGTACCTGAGTACATGTTGTGTCTTGTCCAAATGTGAATTAATGTGGCCCCTTTGGACTTCCATTCTTTTTTGCAGTATGATCTCTGTACCTCCCCCACCCTTAAATATCTGCTGGTATTTTTATAGTAGCTCCACACTCTTACTAGAGAGTTTGCTTGATGACTAACCATTGCTGACCTCAGCCATGGCCATAGATTTTTCTTCTACAGCCATTTCGCAATTAGACTGGTCTCATTAGCTGGGAAAAAATGCTAGAGAAGGAGTCCGATCCAGGATAGAGGCCTTTACCTCTATGCCTGTATGCCTTTTCTTCTGTGTCTTGGATCACAAGATAAATGCCAACTTTTTCTCTGACTGGCTGAGTATTTCCCCCATTGTGGCAGGCTGTCTCCTCAGCCTACATTTCGGATCCACCAGACCAGCAGAGCTGCAGGTCCCAGAGTGATGCACTGAGAACATGGCAGGACTGACCTCTCATCCCCCTTGCCCTAAGCCATCTTGAGAATCCTGCCATCTTCGTGAGGCTTTTGTCACTAGCACTGGAAGGGAAGCAGACTTCAACATTGGAGACAGAGCTTCAGTGTGAAGACACGAATAAAACAGCTTAGAAACAGACCCAGGGCTTGGAACCAGGGAAGAGTCAGGGGGGAACATACAGGTTCGGTGCTGGTTCTACCTGTGAGCCGCATGGCCTTGGCAGATGATACAAAGGTTCTGGAGCTCAGTGTTCTTAATTTGTAAGTACTCATCTATCCTGTGCGGCACAGAGGATTTGAATTAGACTGTGCATGTCAGAAGTGTCTTGGAAACTGCAGCAGGCCCTGCAAAATATTAATAGCTGCACAGGTGGAAGGAGAGCGGACCGAGGGACCACAGGTATAAATTTCTGGTGCAGCTCTGCAACTGACCAGCCGCATGATCTTGGGCCCGGGACCCTCTCTGAGCCTCAATTTTTTTTTTTTTTTTCATCTCTGAGATTGGCATAATCATCTTAAGACTCCACCTGCTTCCCAGAGTGGTCCTCAGGCCTCAGTATGATGTTCATACAAGTGCTTGTTTAAAAATGGAACTCTGCACACTCTGCCAGCGTTGGCTACCATCTTTATGACAGGGATGGCCAAGCAGAGGAGTATCTCGTCTTTGTCCCTGCAAGTCCAAAGGGCACCTCTGTAGATGCAGCACATTTTCCCAGGGAGAAACCCTTACTTTTCGCTGCACAATTTCCAGCTGTCTCAGCCACATGGATCTTCTCACCTATTCCATTCCTTAATTGGAGAGGGAGAATAGAGAGGAAGCAGAAGTCAAAGCCAGGAATCACTGGGCTTTTTCCACACAGGTATGAATTACAAGAACTATGGCTGTCTTTGCCTCTCATTTTCCTGTCTGCTGGACAATGTTTGCACAGTGCTGGGATGAAGTAACTAAGATCTCTATTCAGGATAAATGCTAGTTCTGTTTTGTACCAAAAGATATATGCCAGGACATAAAAAGAATTCTCTCCATGGTGTGCCTTTTAATTCATAGCAGTTATAGAGAGCTGTAAAAAGCCACCTAATTACTTCTTCTTGCTGTATATTTCAGAGATTACAGGTATTTTAGTAGATTCAAGGCAAGTCTGGTATTAAAGGCACTGGGCTGTAATCCTTTTTTTTTTTCTTTTTTTTTTTACCCCCCTTTGTAACCATCACTTGGGTCTATGGGAGAGAATATTGGCCCCAGAAACCATTTTCATCCTTGGGCTCCCTTTATCCTTGTGTAAGTGGGCGAGACACTGAGGTGTCCCCTCTGCTTCTAGTGGCATCCCTTCGGCCACTTGTAAAATGAGGGCAATTCCTGGAATAGCTTCTAGAGAAGCATGTCATTCATGTAGACAGTGTGACTGAAGGACCCTGTGAGGGTCCCGCCTGTCTTCTGAGCTGCCTGTGTGCAAGTGCCCAGCACTCCCAGGTGATACCGTGTCCCTGAACAGCTCTTGAACCTAGTCTGCTGAGCCGTGGAAACGGTAGTTGCACATATCCTTGGCATGTTCGTGATACGTTAGATCATGGACAGAATGAGGGGGAAAGAGCTAGAATCCCCATGGAACAGCTGAGCTCCGGAGGCAGGAACTGCTGTTTCTATGCCACCTTTTTCCTCCTGAACAAAGCTCCCCATGGCCTATCGAGGTGTCCCCTCCTTCTCTTGATAATCAAGCTCTTTAAAGAGAGGCTCCAACCCAGCCCAGATTCAGATCCCTTCCTTACAAACACCATAGCCCTTTGGGAAATGCCCTCATCACCCAAAGCAAGGCCAGGCTTTCCACAAGTCAGGCTCCATTCATTTTTAAGAGGCCAGCTCAGAGAAAACCCCTAGCCAATGTGGTTTTTCCTCCCCACCCTGACTGAAAGACCTGTCTTTCCTTCCTGAAGACCCAGGAAACTTCAGGTCCTCCTTCTAGGACTGTGCTGTCCAAGAGAGTACCTTTAGCACATGTGGCTATTTAGACTTAAATTTAAATTAGTTAAAATTTAAGAGCTCAGTTCCTCAGTCATACCAGGCACATTTCAAGTGCTCAAAGACCACATGTGGCTAGTGACTACCTATGAAATAAGAGAAAACACACACACACACACACACACACACACACACACACACACATATATAGATGGATAGGTAGATATAGATATTTCTCTGCCCCCACTTCCTGGCATAGCACTCCCGAAACCTTTGTAATTTCCTAAGCATTAAGAACACTAGAAGCATCTTTTGTTCTAATATTTGATCTTTGACTCTGGTTCCTGACACAGAGCTCCAAATCCCTTGGAATTTCCTGGATGATGGGGTGTCTTTTGTGCTAATGAGACAATTTTTGGCGGGCTCCTGGATAGCTTCAGGATGGGGGCTGGTCACCAGAAAGACCATGCCATGATGAGGAGCTTGGAACTTTCAGCCCCACCCTCCTTTCCTACCAATGGAAATGGGAGAGGTACTGGAGATTGAGTTAATGATCAGTCATGCCTATGTGATGAAGCCTCCATAAAACGTACAGGGTTTGGAGAGCTTCCAGGTTGGTGAGCATGTGGAGGTTCAGGAAGAGTGGCTTGCTCAGAGAGGGCATGGCAATCTGCACCCCTTCCCACATACCTTGCTCTATGCATCTCTTCCATCTGGATGTTTCCGGGTTACATACTTTTATAATAAACCAGTGATATAATAAGTAAACTATTTTCCTAAGTCCTGTAAGCTGCTCTAGTAGGTTAAACCTGAGGAAGGGGTCATGGGGACCCTGATTTGTAGCCAGTTATTGGAAGCACAGGTAACAATCTAGACTTGCTATCAGCATCTGAAGTCAGTGGGCAGTCTTCTGGGACTGAGCCCTTCACCTGGGGGATCTGATGCTATCTCCAGGTAAATAGTCAGAATTGAATTAAATTGTAGGACACTCAGCCAGTGTTACGGAGAATTGCTTGGCCGGGGGAAAACAATCACACATCTGGTGCTAGAAGTGTTGTGAGGCTTGTAGTGTGGGAGTAAAAGAGACATACAGGAGGGGCGTTTCTTGTATCTGACCATATTGGATAGTCAAGATCTAGAACATTTCCTTCCTCATAGAAAGTTCCGCCAGACAGCGCTGGGATGAAAATGCCCCCCTCATACTAAGTACCTACCCTGTGTCAACCCCATGCTAAGTACTTTCTGATCCCCAAACCCCTGTGATTTAACACATGAGAAACCAGCAGCTTAATCGCATTAAACTGGCCAAGGATGCATAACTGGTAAGTCTCCGTGCTAGGACTGGACTCTGCATCTGTCTGCTCTGAAATCTACTCTCCAAACCACTGGCGGTTGATAATCTGTGCTCTGCAGTAGATGCAGTTCTCTCCTGTGTTAGTTACTGTTGAGCATCTTCTGGGAGCTGGCAAGGTGAGGAGGGTGAGCTGCAGGTTGGGGTCAGGGTGGTGCCGGCGTTAGAGTGTGCTGAGGATGATGCTGGCTGTCCACTTTGTACATGTTCCTCTATTAGGTACTTCCCAGGCATTTGTCACGTGCAGTTCTGCCAATAAGCAATCCTATACTTACACTTCATAGATGAAAAAAAATGAAGTTCTGCAACATGGCACTCAGTAAGTGGCAGAGCCCGAACAGGAACCCAGGTGATCCAGACTCAAAAGCCCTTATTGTGTCCACTGGGTCTTGCTGCTTTGACTTACCTCAGTCTGATTTCAGTCTCACTCCCAGCAGAAGGGTTCTCAGTCTCTTCTCAAATATGGAGGACCTCAGTGAATCTTCTGCTTGCTTTGGGAGAGTAAACAGAGCAAAATATCTGAGTGGAGTGGATGCTTCTGAGTGTAGGAGCTTATCCAGTCCCTGGAGAGCTGGCCCTGGGTAAAGGCTCGCCCTCTCCCTCCACTCTTGAAGTGCTAATCGATGCAGCAAATACACCTGATTGACTTCTTGTCAGAGCCCCATTTCGCAACAAAGGACAACATCTTCTGTAATTTGAAAACTGATTACAGACCTGCAATCCTGGTTTGCTTTTTTTTTTTTCTTTTTTTAAACACAAATGGAGCTTCTCTTTAGGAGCAAGCAAAAGATTTTCCGGTTGATTCCAGTACATTTCCAAGGAGGTTTCTTAAGAATCTACTCAATTACAGTGACTGATCTAGAAGATACAGCAAGGGAGAAAAGAGCACCATCTGCATTCCATTTTCATTCATTAAGAATCCAAGCCGAATAAAAGAGATGTACCGTCATAAACATTATCCCATTTTCTTATATATCTGTAGTGGTCTGTTAACAAATTCTAACTATAGAGTTGGTGTATCTGAAATCCCAAATATCAAATGGCTGGGAGGATAGATGAGAGCGCAGCAAGTGGCCCTGAGCTCTACATTTGTATTTTGGTCAGGGAAGGGAATTTAAACGAGGATCACCAAGGCAGGGAGACCAGGTCAGTTTCCATAGAAACTACTCCTTACAGTGACTCTGAGGCATCACCAAAAGCATCAGGGAAGTGTTCCAGCCTCTAGTTGAAATCCACTCTCCGAGTGTGCGCATTTGGAATTCTTTGCCTTCCTCCTCAAATACTCGTCACGAGTGGTCACGTTTATGAGAAAGATCTTTATGCTCTGTCTGGAACACAAGAGGTTTGGATTTGCATCTGTGTTATATGCCTATTGGTGAAGAGAATAGGCTCTAAAATTGAACCAAAGAGGCTCCCGTCCCGGATCTAGAGCCAGAGTCTGCAAAGGACAGTGGCCTGTAGGCAGAACCCGCCCACCTCCTATTTTTGTACAATCACAAGCTAAGAAGAACTTTTAAAATTTTTAATGGTTGAAAAAAAATTAAAAGAATAAATCACATTTCACGATCTGTAAAAAAGTCTAGGAAATATAAATTTCATTATCCATAAATAAAAGTTCACTGCAGCACGACCCCACTGATTGGTTTCCACGTCGTCTATGGGTGCTTTCCCACTGTTATGGCAGAATTGAACAGTTAAGAGCAGAGACCATGTGGCCCCCAAAGCTGAAAATATTAGCTGTCTGGTCCTCTGTAGAAAAAGTTTTCTGACCCCTACTCTAGATTCTAGACCCCCGATCTAAAAGGTAAGGTTAGGGGCGCCTGGGTGGCTCAGTCGGTTTAGCGTCCAACTCTTGATTTTGGTTCAGGTCATGATCTTAGGGTGGTGAGATCGAGCCTCACATCGGGCTCCCCACTCAGCATGAGTCTGCTTTTCTGTCTCTCTTCCCGCCTCATCCTCTGCCCCTCCCCCCCCCTATACTTGCTCGCATGCGCACTCCCTCTCCCTCTAAAATAAATCTTTAAAAGAGAAAGGTAAGTTTACTGCTTTGTACCTCAGTTTCTTCATTTTGAGAAGCAGGGTGAGTAATAGTAGTCCCATCATAAGGGGGTTGTGCGGATTGAACGTGGTCATAAATGTCAGTCATGGAGCCCAGTTCCTGCACATAGTAGACACACGATAAATGCCAGTTGATGACCACATGATTTCCGTCAAGTTACTTACACTCTCTGATTCTCAGTGACCACATCTGTAAGATGGAGCTCATATTACCTACCTCACAGGATTTTTCAGAGAATTAATGGGGTAGCCTATCCATAGCAGAGTAGTGGACAGTTTTTATTTAGCACTTACTTGACACATGTGAAAACTGAGACAAAAAATGGTGAAGTGACTTGCCTTACCCATCTAGGCAGTAAGGGACAGAGCTAGGCTATGAAACATGTCTCCAGAGCCCACCGCTCTCAATAACTCTGTCACCTAGCCTGGGTGCCCGACAGGCCGTGAGTCTCCATCCATTCCCCTCCTCCTCCTCCCTCTCCCACGGTGGCACATTCTTCATGCCCGTGATTGACTCTACTCTCATTCTATCTCATATTGTCGCTAGTTCTTCACATTTCTGTCTCAAGCATTCATCTACAAATGTATTACAATTGACCAAATGTGTATTTATGATCCTTCCTAGAATGTGGTTTTCTTCAGCTTTGAAACCATATTTTTTCATCCTTGCACCCTGTTGTCTGGCACAGTACCTGGCCCATTATTGGTGCTGAGCTAGTGTTTGCTAATTGTCTGAATGAATGAGTGAGCAAAACAACGGATTTTTTGGTCCTGTGTGTATATTTTCTTACACTAAGTGCACGTGGCTTCTTCGGGTGGTGTGTGTTGTAGAGCACTTGGCATGTGGCTCGCCCGCGAGCTCTCGTGGGCACAGGAGCTCAGGAGGACCTGTGTCTGACTGGTCCCTTGAGCTTACAAGAAATTTAAGAACCATATTAGCCTCCTTGTTGAAAAAGATCTTTTCAAGCTTGCCTCTGTGTCTGCTTGGCAATTTCATTCATAATTGCTCTTTGAAAGCCCAGGGGTATTTTTCAGGCGGAAGATCGCATTAGGACCTACTAGGCCAGCGGTCGGACCACCCCCTCTTGGTGATGGTTCACCCACTGGGCTTCAACAGGAGACCTGGATAAGCAGCCTTGTGGATGTAGACTGGCTCAGGATGGTCTGGCCCGGAGCTTCACAATGGGGGTGACCACAGCCCTTCCTCTGAAGCACATCTTTGGCCCTCTGACTGACACAAGTCCCTGAGACTATTCTATGCTTTGTCTCCTCGACTGGAAGCCGACTTCAGACAGGTAGAAAGGAGTGCTGAAATTAAGCAGATAATTTTGCTTTCTACCTGAGCCCCTAGAGTAAAAGAAAGTGCGACACCAAGAATGTTGTAATGACATCACAGACTCTTAGGTGCTGGAAGCTTTTAATTTATCCCTAAGTGTTTAATGGGAGTTTTACTACGCATACTTGGCAGATGTTGAAACTGAGGTTTCAGAGGTAGAGGTTGTACGTGTGCAGTGTTCCAGAGCCTGGAGCAGAATTTAAGTTTTTTGACTCCTGATCATCTAATCCAGCCTCACCACAAGTGCCTCCTAAATTCGAGGTGGAGACAATTCAGTCATTTCTCTATTGGACAACTATTTATTGATCACCTAGAACAAGCACTGAGGATTCAACCCCGAGTGAATAAGACAGATGAGGCCATGGCCCTTATTACCTTCTATTTTATTGGGAGAGTCAGGCAATTCAATAATTTCAGATAGTGGTAAGTACTGTGATTTTTTTTTTTTTAACTGAGAGCACTGTGATAGGGAGTGACTGGCAGGGGTAGCAGATAGGAGGGGCCAGGGCAGGTGTGTGATAAGGGGACACTTCAGCCAGACTTGAACCGCAGAAGAAGGCATGAGGAGAGGACAGGAGGGAAGAGCGTTGCAGGTGGATGGGTACCAGTGGGGACTTGTAGTCACAGGTAGAAATGATGCAGGTGACACACTGGTGACCGTGTCCCAGCCCTGGTGGGGTAACAAGGACTGTGCTGTCAGTTCCAGGGGGGCTCAGGGTTCAGATTGGCCAGCCTTTCCTTCCTCTTGCTCACAATTCCATTTCTCCCCGTCACCCCCATCTAAAGCCCACCCGTCTCAGCTCCTCTCTCGGACACCTGCCACGGCTACAGCCCCAGCCAGTGGGCTTCCTTCTCCCACGCCCTTTATCTGCACTTCCCTTTTTCTTCTCCTATGCATCTCCTTCTCTGTGTTGCCTAGATTCCTGCCCATTCGTCAAGACTGGGGTACAGCGTCGTCTTCGAGACCAGGGCACTGGAGTTAGGGCAGACGTTGAGTCCCAGCTTTCTAAGGTGTGATTTGAGGCAACTGCTTGATCTCCCTAGAACTCCTCACCCCTAAGTGGGCCCACTACAGTGCCTGTAGCGTAGGGTTGTTCAGAGGTGAAAAGGAAATAATATCCGTAAAGTACTTAGTTCATTGTAAGCATTCAATAGATGCAAATTAACCATTGTCATTATAGTTATCGCATGCCTCCGGGCCGGCTGTTCATGCTCCTTTATTAGGCTCGGGTTGGAGGGCAGGGACTGTGTATCGCCAGCCTTTGTATCTGCCTGGCCTAGCCCACTCCCTGAAACAGAAGTAGTGCTCAGGACGTGTTTGGAGTGAATGAGTGAAATCGTCATTTTCTCTGCAGATAAAGACACTACCGTGGTGTAGAACTTCAGAACCTGGAGGAAGCTTAGCTGTTACTGAATGAATTCAGCTCCTTAATTTAAACAAAAGGAAAAAGAGGCCAGCAGGGGGCTAAAGAGTTAAGGCCAGAGTTACAACACCCATTGGTGATGGATCTGAGAAGGGCACCTGGTTTCCTTCAGGACAGCGGTGCATGCTACTGGAAGGGGGTTGCTGATAGATGCAGTTCTCCAAGATGAGCCCACATTTAGAAGAGGTTGTCCCATTAGAATACTCGTTTCCCTTGAACATGTTAGCCTAGTTTTTATTTGGAAATGGTGGCAGGGACTGGTCTCATTCATTTTTTTTTTTTTTTTCAACGCTAGCAGCGCACAGACCCTTGGACGGAACAGATGCCCTATAAACAAGCAATAAATGAATGGACACGTGTGGCCACCTTACCAAGAGCTCAGGCTTGTAAAAGTGTCCGTGCGCAAACTAACCTCGAGGTCAGCCTCAACATGGAGTTTGGAATTATGCTTCCTGTGTCACAGAGTAACTTTTATAATCTCGGGCCTTGCCCCCATCCCCATGGCCCATTTGATGAGGGAAGCAGTAAATTTCCGCCTCCCTGGGAGGTAATATGCATTGATCCCTCCATGATTTGAAAGCCTGTGAACATTTAAATGACACCTGGGGTTATTGATCTCAGAAGCACAGAAGATTGTATTTAGAAATCATTTAATGGGCTAGGATTCATGTTCATACTTACTCATATTCAACCGATACCAAGGAACACCTACTATGTGCCAGGTCCTCTCCCCCATCCCCGGTGGGAATATGTGAAAAATAGGGGTGTCTTCCTCATAGGTTGTTGCAAGGAGGGCTGAGTGAGGTAATGTATTTGGAGCATCAAACACAATGCTGGACACATTTTGGGGGGAGGGGAGGGAAGGGAATGCCCAGCACTTTAATTCCTCAAAATATTAGCTAGTAGTTATCAAATTTATGTGTTCACAAAAGTATGACGACGACTGCGATGGTGAGGGAAAAGCAGTGGCTACAGTATACTTTACATTTTCACATTGCAAAGCTGCTTCTCTTCCTTATTTTTTTCAACTCACCTTACCATGAAATCACCTTATCTATAAATCAGGGACAGCAAAGACGATGATGCCTAAAATCCTTTCCAGCCTCAGGCCAGCCTGACCACCTCTACCTAGTCAGAACCCTGCTCCCCTGAGACTCTGATAGAATTGGTCATTCTTCCTCTGCTCTTCGTCCTCCTTTCTGTCTGTTTTTATCTATTTGTTTATAATGCCCCTATTTACCTGGCTCTGACCCTCTATCACTCTGAGTCTTGAGAGGGAGAACAGGGTCTTACTACCCTTCTTGGTTTCCACAGAGTTTAACACATCGAAGGTACTGAGCAGAGGAAGGATGAGTGAATACACTTCTTTATTCCTTTACTAACTTGACGCCTTTAAATGTATCCTACTTTTTCGACCATTCAGTCAAAAGGAAGTTACTCTGGGGGCACCTGGGTGGCTCAGTTGGTTGAGCATCTGTCTTCGGCTCAGGTCATGATCCCAGGGTCCTGGGATCGAGCCCTGTGTCGGGCTTCCCACTCGGCGGGGAGCCTGCTTCTCCCTCTCCTCCCTGCTCGTGCTCTCTCTCTCTGTCACTCTCTCTCTCTCTCTCTAATTAATAAATAAGATGTTTTTTTAAAAAAAGGAAGCTACTCTGTATGTCTCAGGCACTTTTATATCTTTGAAGGCCTCATATGATATAGGTAAAAATTCAAATTTTTATGATCTCTAATCCTTCGTGGCCCTCCCTAGACAAGGAACAGAGCAGAAGCTCCACCCCACCAACTGGATCGCTTTGGGCCTGATCCAGACCCACATACATCAAAGGTGGGTTATGCTTGTTGCTTATAAAAGAGCTGTATACCCTGTGGAACACGGTAAATGACCTAAAATTTGTGATGAAGCATTTAAATTGGGCAAACAGAACACTCACTCCTCCCAACCCCCGTGTAGAGATGGACTTAATGAGCCTGTGTCTTGTTGAGATTAAAGGAGCTAAAAATCCCCCCCAAAAAACATTCAGTACAAAGAGAGAATACTGGGGGAAAATAAATGAACAGGAAGAGAGATTTCCAAACATCAAATAAAATAGACGCTCCATGTGTCATCTAAGATCTTGTTTCTGTTTTAGAAAAGGTTAACCCAATGTGATTAAGGTTGCCTAAGAGAAGGGGAAGGGGACTGTAGTAGGATGTGAGCGCCTACTAGGGGCCACAGAAGACATGACAGGCCAGCAAGGCAGGTTTCAGTCTGCATTTGACAGATTAGAATACTGAAGCTAAAGTGGTTAAGAGATCTGCCTGAGGTCACCCAAACTAGGAAGCGTCTCAGCCTCGATTCACTCTGGGGTCCCAGCTCCACGCTCAGGCTCTCCTCCCCCAAGCCAGTCCAACAGGAGCATAAGGAGTAGGACCTAAGCCCGCTGGGCTCCTGAGTCCCATGTTTGCCCTGGAAGGAAATCGAACCACTCTTAAAATTAGAATATGAAAATAGAAAAGGAAAAGGAAAGAAAACTTTAAGGAAAATCAAAGTGGCCCAGTGAAATCACGCTGGGTTTGGGAGCCTGACCTTGCACAGACTGTTTAATTGGCCTTGTATTTTGAGGGTTAGATTAAAGGAAGAAGAAAAGAGAGAGTGTTCAACCTGATTTACATGAAAATGAGAAGAAGGGAAAAAAGTGGGGTATTAAAATGTGTGCGTTGAATCCTTAGATCTCTGCATTGCGAGTGGTGCTGGGTAGAACTTTTAAATTGGCTACATTGCTTTAATTGAAATACAGAATTGTAATAACACAGTGTGACAGCACCTACTGAGGGGGGGACTACGGCCGCTCCCACCTCTCCCTGGAGCAGCAAACAACAAGGGGATGGAAAAAAAAAATACACACCGAGAAGCACTTGAAAGGGCTTTGTTCTTTTCCAGGCTCTTTGAGGTTTGCTTTTTGAAAAATGCATTTTTTTCCCACATTCGCTCCAGGGTCCAATTAATCCATACCACCCCACCCCCATTCCCAGCATGTTCTTGCCATAAAGGTATTTTGCATCAATTAGGGTGTTTGTTGTATACCGGATGAAGGAAAAGAATTTGCAAAATATCTAGATTTGCCTACAAAGACCCCAAATCTGTTGGTAGCGTGAACCAAACTGATGAGTTGGATGGGCATCTTGCTCCCCTCCATGAGTTTTCCCTTCAGTCTCTGTACGGCTATGATCATTTTCAAGTGTACACAGATGGGGAAGTTTATTGCAAGGGTACTTGACCTAGAGGCAGCCCCAGGAGATGGGCTCAGGCATCAAGGAAAGATGTTTGGGGGCAGACAGTGATGTGACCTAGGACTGGTGGGTGGACCACCAGTTCTCTCTCTGACCTGTCCTCCCAAATCCCGGGTCACCCCGCTTGGCAGGATTCACACTACAGTTAGGACCACCGCTGACAGCCCCCCACCCCCACCTCACCCCCAGTGTTCTCCCAGCTTTTATTACATTGCAGCGCATGCTCATGACCTCAGAATCTCAACCTTCTCCTCTTCCCATTTCCTAACCTGTATCTCAACTAAATGCCATGAAGTCTAGGTGTCTGGGTAAAGTCATCACCAGCCCCAGCCTTTAGGTGCAGGCAACACATTAGCTCTGTTCTTCGTCTTTCCCCATAAATCTGATGCCTGAAACACAGGTCCCCTGAAATATGCAGCTTTCCTCAACCTTGGATTCCAATAACAGCCCTCCCTGCCCTAGTTCCCAGCACACCTTGATGACAACCCCCTTTAGAGTTAAAATTAGCAGAAGTGCTTTGAAAAATTTTAAATTGGCAGTTATAGATGACAGTGGTGTTCCTCTTTAACTATTTGTAGGAAAGGACTAGTTCTTTTCCAGTCCATCGAGGACCAAGATGTGGTTCCCCAATGCAGTGTACAATTTTTGCCCCATGGGACTCACCACATGGGCTCCTCAGTGACTCGTCTCATCCCTGCCCTGCTCAGTAAGACAGGTCCCCTGAACACACCTTGCATGTTGCACCCACATTGCCACAGAAGTTTCTAAACCACCATTTTCATACTTAGTAATTGTTTACAGATCAGTAATTGTTTACAGACCATTTCCAGCCTGCAGACCCCAGTGTGTGTGTGTTCGGGACATTATTAACTTCTCACTCTCCAGGGCGGTAGTGCTGTGAGGTGAGAGAGCCCGCACCCTCTGGGGCTCCCTGCCTCTGGCACCACTGTTCATCCATTCGCACAAGCCAGACACGTGACCCCACGTCTACCTGGGAAAAGTGTGGTCCGGTCCGCCTCCTGCCCGGCTCTCACCTTCCCTCCCCTGGCCCGCCATCATGCCATCTCAGCCCCTCCTCTCACCTGGACTACTGAAGGGCCCTCCTACCTGGTCTCTCTGCAGCCTCTCTGGACCCATTTCAGTCCTTTCTTCAGAATCAAACCCCAGCGACCTCTTTCATATAGAGAGAGCAGGTTTCTCTCCTCCTTAAAGCCTTTTGGTGACTTGTCTTTCTCTTCTGCTCACAGACTTGGCCTGTGGGGAGACGCAGCTCCTGCCACTTCTCTAGGTCACCTTGTCCCCACTCGCCGCTCCCCAGCATGTCTGGCCTTCTTTTAGTTCCCCATAAGCCCTCTGCCTCCCCACGCAGGGCCCCCTCAGGGCTATTGCCCCTGTTGTCTCTCTGGATTTGGTGGTTCTCCCCACAACCCCAGTACAGAGCAGCTCTACTCCAGGGCTCTGTTCTGGGAAATTTGCAAAGGGTGATCTCATTGAATCCTCACATCCCTGAGATATGATCAACTCTATTTTTAAAATGAGAAAGCTGAAGCTCAGGAGGGCAAGCAGCTTGCTGGGGGTGGGACGAGCAGCTGATTAGTGAGATCCGCACCCAGCCTGTGCGATCCAGGGGGGCCCGGGAGACCTTTTCACGTTGAGATTTAGGGAACTGTCCAGTATTCCTGTACAAGCCTCCTCACCACAGTGAGGTCTTACCTCCTGTGCTTCCTTGCATTTTGCTTTCTTAAGGCCGCCCCCCTCCAGCTGACCCTCTTTCTTCCCTTTTAGCGTCTCATCTCATTTTTGAGATAATGTTAGCATCCAGCTGTTAGCACCCAGGGATTCAGTATTAGGCAGAGCCTTTAGAACAACTAAAAATAGCCCTATTTTATCCATTTTCTCTGGAAAGGCCTGGGTTCATGGGCTTCAAGACCCGGTCATAATTGCGGTGGCCCCCATTTCCCCTACTTGGGTCCTGCCATTTCAAGGAGAGAGCTCCCATCCAGGGCATGGTCATTTTCAGCACCAGGCAGAAAGCTACTGAGCTAATTTCCACGAGAGCCTTGGCATATTCTGGCCTCTTAACACACGTGAATATGCAGTTAAAAATCCATTTACATGAATAAATGAACTATTCAAGAGATGAAAACCATTTTTTCCCATTTAAAATAGGAGAAAGAAGCCCCTGAACTTTGCAACTTCGTGATATCCTATACTTTGTGTCATGGGCCTCCACTGGAAGCAAGAACAGCTCTGAAAAGAGGAGAATAAAAGCCTGCTCGATGAAAATAGTTGAACAGGCAGTGACAATTGGAAAAATTCATGTGCTGTAATTATAGATTTTTTGTTTGTTTTAAATCCTGGTGCTCAATCTGTGAGCTCAGTTTAATAATAAAATACTAGCATTATGCATGCAAGTGCAAATTTGGTATCGTGTCAGTCAATTCCAAACACTATTTACAGAATGGAATCATTACAGTGCATTAATATAATGAAGACAGCCAGTGTAGCCTATTTCAGAATAATATTCTTAAAACATCACCACAGGATGGTGTCTGCAGCCGTTCTCAAGAGTTTATGCTAAGCTCAAGCCATCTTAACACGCTTTGAGCTTTGTTACCGAACTAATGTGGCTTGGGTTCTGCTTTTAGCCACGTGTATGGCAATCGTTTATGATGGCAGAGAGTGGGAAAAGAGAGAAGAGGTGGGCGGGAGGCAGAGAGAGAGAAGCATCCCTGAAGGGAAGATCCTCTGGCCACGGTTTCCTGTAGGCATGCTTCTGTCACTGCAAAAATCACAGTGCTTTGGCATTTGATTGATTACGTGTCTGTTGCCTCACTAGATGCGGAGCTCACTGAGAACAGGGGCCCTTGCTTGTTTATCTCGGAAATAGTGGGTGATGTGGCACAGTGATTAAAAGCTCTGGCTCCAGAGCCAGATAGCCTGGATTCAAATCGCATCCTAGCCTGGTGGCTTTGCACAGGTAATTAACTTCTCTGTGCCTCAGTTGCCTATCTCAGAGAGTCGTTGTGGGTGTTAAGTAAG
The DNA here is from genome assembly GCF_004348235.1 of Phoca vitulina. Classification (NCBI taxonomy): domain Eukaryota; kingdom Metazoa; phylum Chordata; class Mammalia; order Carnivora; family Phocidae; genus Phoca; species Phoca vitulina. Next base: position 55,930,176 of record NW_022589705.1, read on the forward strand.
CGGAACCCTAGAAAGATGCACATAGAAAATGCTCACTGAATGTCAGCTGTTATTCTCATGTCTGTGCCCCTAGTGCCCTGTTCGGGGACGGGTGTGCAGAGTAGATGACCAATCAATGCGGGAGGGATGGAAGGATGAATGGATGGGTGGGTGAATAAATAGCATGGCTGTAATCCACAGCATGCGTTGCTTATCTGAATCTATAGTGTTCCGTGTATTTCAATGGCTCTGCCAGAATCCAGGCCTCTTCTCTGCTGGAACTTGAGGCTGCCCAGAGATGATTGGACTTGGTTCAGATAGCTATCGGGAGAGACAAAGAGGTTTGCACATCGGGGACTAAAGTTGAGCCTTTGCAAATGTGCAAAACTGAGAATTGATGCAGAAGTCATTATTAACTCACACATTTAACAGGATGTTTGCCTTTCAACAAAGGGTGACTAATTAATGTAACAGTTGATTATGTAGCTCCCTTAATTTGTTACTGGTTTTCAAATACCAACATAATTACCTCACCAAAGGAGGGGGCAGTTGCTAGAAAGTCAGTGTATAAAAGAGATTCAAAAAAGGATTGACTGGTGGTTCAAACTCCTGCTCGGATATAGGCTGTGTTGAGCCTGACTTGGCAGCAGTGTACAAGTCCCGGAGTGGAAGTCAGACCCTGAGCCATGGCAAGGGCGAGAATGATGGCATCGGGCATGGCGAGTAGATGGGGAGGGGCTGTGGGGCAGGGCTCTTCAGATCCTGACTCTGGTGCTGACCGCCTGGTAACTGCGCCCACCTCTGGAAACTCTAGGTGCTCCTCATAGTGTCTCTCTCGTGGCGAAGCTAGAAGGATTAAAGTTTGAATCGTGTCTGGCATAGGGTAGGGGCTGAACATTACTTTGTAGTTCATGATCTACCTTCTGCTTTTCTCTCCAGCCTCACGCTCTAACATTTCCCACCCCACCCCCATAGATCTTACTTCTCAGCCCATGTCTACTTGTACTGCTCCCTGGGGCTCAGAGATTCAGTCCCTGGGCACCCTACCCACACTCATCCTCACCCTCACCTCACCCTCACCCTCACCCCAGCTTGGCAAACTGTTGTTCATCCTGCAAATCCTAATCTAACCCAATCTTTGCTCAAAGCACCTGCCTCTGCCAGACAGATTTGGGCACTCCTTCCCCTGTGCCACTTTATTCCTTGAATATATTATGTTTCAATGATTTTCAGATTTTTTCTCTCACATTTTAACATCTCTGCAGTAAGGGTTGGCTTACAGTCTGCAGCATCTTAGATTCAGTGCAGTACAGCACCTCCATTATAGTTCATTCCGTGGCTAGTACCATCATCTGTGTGTCTCAGCAACCTGAGGATAGAGACCATGGTGTATTACCTTTGTGCTCCCCAGCGCCTAGACAAAGCACTCAGTCAGTGCCACCGAACAAATAGAAGAATAAATGGACAGTTTAGCTAGGTGTCTGATTTTGTTGAATAGCAGGATATCTTTGGCTATGTGCTAACATTTGAAAAGTAATAACAACAACAGCAATAATGTAGCACTTTTTATGTTCCAGGCACCATCAAACACATGTATCATTTACTCACTTCATCTTCATGATAGTCTGATAGTCTGTTTTTATCTTCATCTCATTTCACCTTTTATCTTCATTTCATTTCATCTTCATTTCACTCATGAAGAACCTTAGGTTAGAGAAGTTAAGCAACATGCCCAACACCCTGTAGCTGTTGATGATGGAGCTGGGATTTGAACCCAGGTTGTCTGGCTCCAGAGCCTGCAAATCTGCCTCTTAACCGTTGACCTTTTATTGCTTGTGAATGATTGGTTTAAAACACTGCATCAGCGTGCAAAGTCTTTCCTACTCTGTCATTCACTAGCTGCCTAGACAACCTGTATAACCCAGTCAGGACAGGTACCAGATACATATTTTGCTCATATCATTCCTCTACCTGGAACTATATCTGCCTTTGATTTATCATCAGTTGAAATACAGAACTGGAGTCAAAGCCTATCCCATTCCAACCCCCCATGATGTCTTTGGAACCTATCCCACCCTATAGGGAAGTCCCTTTCCTTCTAACACAATGTCTATAGCAGCCTTTGAAAACTATTTATGGACCAATTTATGCATGTGTAATGTATCTGTCAGAGTTTATGGTATATTGGCTTTTTTTTAACCCTATTTCACCTTAGGGTACCATCTACTTGGGAGAGGGGTCAGTCTTAAATATCTTTGGGGTCCTCCAAAATTCTTCCTATTCCAGGGCTCCAGAAGTAGTGAGGATGAAATAAATAGATGTTTATAGATAATAAATGGTAGATGGATTTCTTTTTATTTTATTCTATTTTATTTTATTATGTTATGTTAGTCCCCATACAGTACATCATTAGTTTTTGATGTAGTGTTCCATGATTCATTGTTTGCATATAACACCCAGTGCTCCATGCAATACGTGCCCTCCTTAGTACCCATCACCAGGCTAACCCATCCCCCATCCCCCTCCCCTCTAAAACCCTCAGTTTCTCAGAGTCCATAGTCTCTCATGGTTCATCTCCCCCTCCGATTCCCCCCCTTCATTTTTCCCTTCCTTCTCCTAACGTCCTCCATGCTATTCTTATGGGAAACGACATCTGTAGTGTATAGCCTGCCATATTAACATTTTATTCATGTATCATTCAAAATGTTGGAGTATTCCTAGTGTTCTCAGAACTGAGCTAATTACTATGACCCCTACAGCTACTATTACTAATAACAGCAATGACACTTGTTGAGCACTTAGTTTTTCTCAGACATTGTGCTAAGCAACATATGCCTCATTTCTCTTAATCCCTACAACAGCCTCTTATTATCTTCAGTTTACAAGTGATAAAACCGAGGCTTGGAGATATTGAATGTTATATCTTGCAAACAGCATGAACACAAGGACTATGTTTGTTTTTATTCATTTTTGTATCCACCCAACAGATTCTGGCCCTTATGAGGTCCTCAGTGAGTATTTATCAACTGAGTAAACAGATGAGCCAATGAGTCCATTTTTTAAATGGCTGTCCAGCCCCAGAGTTATAACCATTATGCTACCCTGAATCTCACCCCAATTTTACAGAGGAGGATACTTAGACTATGAGAAATAAAATCATTGTTACATCCCATGCAACTGAGAAATAGCAGAAGTAAAAAGATACCCACATCTACCCCACTGTCCTTGTTAAAGAACGTTTAGCCCCAAGGTAATTGTACCGTGTGAGTCATCTATAAGGTAGAGTTAGAATGTGTCCTTTTTTGTTTCTCAAATAATATGATCCACAGGGCAGGCAACATTAGATATATTTAGTATATAAGCCTAAGAATTGCCCCAATTGTTGTTGATTATTATTTTGGTTTTCTGAATAGGCCCAATGATTGCTCAATGTCTGATAGAACATCCGTCCTTAACTTGTAATCCTCCATTTGTCTTTCACATCTTTAAACAAGGAACAAGCCATAATTTATGCATGATAAATCAGTCTTTTATATGATGCAGTTTGATTTTTTTTTCCACTGTGGCTTATAAAATGTTTTTATAGGATGCTAGAGGTCAAAGGGACAATAAAGGAATCTGTCCCGGCAAATCATTTCTTTGTCCTCCAGATACACTGGGCCCCAGTGAGATGGTCATGGGTTTTGGGAGCTATTTTCAGAGAGACCTGAGTTCAAATTCCAGTTGAATCCTTATGATTTGTGTGACCTTGGTCAAGAATTTTAAGCCTGTTGAGTCTCAGTTTCCTTATTTTAAAAACTGGAATTATAATATTATCCTGCATGGTTGTTGTAAGGATTAAATATTATATAAAGGACCCACCACACTGGTACCAAGCGGCCAGTTAATAGAGGTGAGCCATCATTTCAAAAAGCCTGAGAGAAACTGTATTTACCTTTAATAAAGTTGTAAAGAAGAATCAAGTGGAATTTTTTTCCTAAATTAGGTTAGTGTTATATCAGCTCCTTGAGGTCATATTCTATAGCTTATTCAAGGAAAAAAGCTCCAACTGGTAGTTAACCATGTCTTTGATAAAGAAATTAGACAGTGATCAACAAAAAGTCACTTGATGACATTTCTCAAAACCGGGAACATGTGGAAACATTCATGGTTGCCATGGCCTTTAGGTGTTCTGTGATCCCCAGGTATGCAAGAGACACGCACTACCCGCCTCATAGCCATGGCTCCTCCAAATCTCCAGCTCCTGCCATTAGGAGCCATGTGCCAGGATCTGGCTGTGAACTGAAGTGACATCACTCCTAGACCAAGCTCATGAGCACCAGATGCAACCCTCCAGTTCTTTCTTCTCCCGCCTCGACAATTATAAGACTATGGGTTGGGATATGGAAGCAAGCCCAGTGTGATTCAGAGCCCCTGCCAAGCCAGGCTGGACATGTAGCTTGAATCAAAGGTGAACCTGTGTGGTAATCAGCCATTGAGATTTCATGGTTTAATGTAGCCCATTGTAATATATTAAGCCATAGGTCTTAGAAGGGTACACTGTATCAGGAAGTGTTAGAAATTTTAATTTCCACAGCTGAAAAAATAAATCATTGTCCATTTTTAATTCTTATATTAATTATCCATCCATACATTCATCAGCCTATATATTCAACAAACATTTTTTTAACACCTATTAATTGCTAGATACTAGTCTGGGTATTAAGGATATAGTAATTTAAAAGGCCCCATCACCCCTACTCTCGTGAGGCCAGGATCTAGCCAGAGAATCAGACAAGAAAAATCTGTGATTATAATACAATATGAGAAGGGCTGTGATGGGTAAGGGAAGTGTTACGGGAGCCCTGGAAAAGGGACACTGATCTCAGTTTGGGGTGGAGGGGGTGCTTGGTGTTTGAGCTGAGACTTGGTGGGTGAATAAGAATTCTATTTGTTCAACAAATGGTTATTGTTTAATCAGCTCCTATAGCCAGGCTATAGGCACTGGGGATATAGTGGTAAGCAAGGCAGGTAAGACAACATATAAGGACACAAGTAAGTGAGGAAATTAATTTCAGAGTAAGAAATATTATGAAGCCCAGGGTAGAGGGTGATATGATAGGGATTAACTGAAGGGGGGCACTTTAGCTGGGGTGTTTAGGGAAGGCTCCTGTGAGGAGGTGACCATGAACAGGGCTTACCAGGACCCAGTGGGTTTAAGGCCCTGAGGAGACACGGTAGAACATGAAGCTCTCAGGGTCAGTGGGGATGTGGAATAGAAATAACACAGGCTTGATTTTATGTCAATATTGCTGGGACACTCAATTTTTCTATTGCTAGGTTTGATTTTTCTTTCAGTTCCTTTCCCTAAAATGGGGAGTTTAAATATATCTCTTGTGGTGGAGGTATGTATTATTGGACATGCATATTTTTATTTTAGGCATTTCAGAATGCAATACTCTGAGAAGAGTAATAAGCAGCAAGCTTTTTAAGCAGAGATCGGAATAGGAAATTGTACTCGGTGGATTTGGAAAACCTACAGGTCCTGAGGTTAGAAAGTTCTGGGTATGAATCCCAGTTGCACTACTCTCCCAGCTGGCTGATCTTGGGCGAAGGACAGCCTCACTCTACTTGAGATTCCTCATGAATTAGCTGGAGATAATAATAAGCACCTATCCAACAGGCCGGTTATGGGACTCAAATGAGATCGTGCACAGAAGTTCTTAGCATGGCGAGCAGCACAAAGGAAACACCGAGTCAACACGCAGTCACCAGTGTCAGCTGTCACTGATCCGGTGGCCCTCCTCCTCGTCTGTGTCTTTATTATCGTCGTCACTGTATTTATTTTGGTGGGAGGCAGTATTCCTCCCTGTCTTTGCAATGATTTTTATATGAGAGCTTTGCTTTCATTTAACAAATTACATTAGACTCTTGGTGCTCTTGTGCCAAGTCCCAAATTCTCATCGTGGCAATTGAGGCTCTTTTTCATTTGTTTTCAACCAGAGTAGGTCCACCTGACCTCCCACTATTATTAACCCAGCTCTCCTCTCTCATACCCCAGAGTCCTCTCATTAATTACCTCCATGCTTTTATTCAAGCAGGTTTCCACCCAACAAAGACAGTTCTCTTTCTTGACCGTCATAAAATACGGACTCCTTCGCTTCTGCTTGGTGCCAGCCACTAGGGTGGGTCCTTTACATACCCGATCTCATTAATCCTACTCTCTGAAAAAGCAACTGAGATGAGGGGAGGTAAATTTCCTGCCAAATCCAGGCAGGTAGGAAGTAGCGGAGGAGGATTGGTGGTAACCATGCCAACCTGCTCAGTCCTGCAGCACGGGACCAAAGAACTACTTCCTGCATCTTTCTGATCCAGGCTAAGGTGTCCACAGCCTCATGGGCCTCTGTCCACGTTGCCATAAGTAGGAAGACAGAGCCCATGGCAGATGAACCAAGGGCAGAGAGACAGACCAGCAAAGCACTCTTAAAGAGACAAAGACTTTTGTCTCGGTGAGTCCTACCCACTCTGAGGAACCATTGGACGTTACTGCTGAATCTTCTCAGCTTTGGATGGAATCTGGCCTTGTGTCCTGGCCTTGCTGAAACATGCAGGGTAAACTCAGTTCATGGGTCCAAGAGTGTTCTCAGAGCCGACTGAGTCATCCCAGCCTGAAGGAGAGTGTGAATTTTAGTAGATGGAGAAATTATAGTTCAGTCTTGGAAATGTGTAGCCAAAGAAGGGCTTGTAATCGGAAGTTATCAGTAGGTCAAAAGTGAGGAAAATCAGGATGAGTGAGGATACAGAGCACAAATAATTCAGGGCAAGTGATTGAGGTATAAGTCTGGCCACAATGCCTGCCAGGGTGGTTAGAAGGTACAATTCTGTGGCACAGAAATAGGGCACACCTACTCTCCCAGAAACCAAATCCATAAAGCCCCATTGCCTGACTTCCAAACAGCCTGGCCTCGTGGGAATTAGCAGTGGGTGATCCTCATGTGGTCTGGGGACGAAAGCCAGCATTGAGCCCAGGCAGTGATGAAGCCCTTCAGGAGATGATCGAGGTCCACCCACAGGACATGCTCTCTGCTACCAGCTTCAGAAACACTTTTGGAGACATAAACAGGTGATCAAACTAAAATCCTGCTTATTGTAAGGAGGTGAATTTGTCATGCATGATCACCTAGGGATAGTGCTGGCTGATTCCAGTAACACTGGATGCAAGTTTCCCCACTTCTAACCATAACCACTCCAGCCTCAGGCCCTCTGATCACTGTGGTGGGCAACCAAGAAGTATATCTAAGAAGCAGATCTCCACGTATGCATGTGAAAGGACAAAGATGTTTGGATTCTGCCGTTAAAACTGCTCAGGCTCATCTAGAAGGGAGAATGTTGTAAAGCTTCGCAAGCCAAGGTTGGGCTCTGTCCCTTCCTTTGGAGGTAGCTCCAGAAGAGTAGCTGAACTGTGGGTGCCTGCCTGACAGCAGGGACTCAGTAAGTACTACCAAAGGGATGGAGAGTTCATGAACACAGGAAAGCAAGAAACTGGACTCAGTTAAAAAGAAAAAAAAAAAAAGGAAAACTATAAGTTTTAAAGATGTCAACTCCAAGGTGCTTGGCACATGAGCCCACCTCATATTCTGGGCCCTCTTCTAGGTACTTAAAGAAATCATCTCCTTTGACTCACAGCTTTATGATGTGCGGTTTATTATCCCCACTTCACAGACCAGGAAACTGAGGAAAGGAGCTCAGTCATTGCCCAGGGTCATACTGATTTTTTGAAGATGGCGATTCACTCATTACCAGCATTTCTTGGAAGCTTATTATTAGCCCGATACTGTGTTTTATGTGCAATATCCATTTTATATGCAGCATTCTCATAGTCACGCTGCAAGGGAAGTGTTATAGTGACCCCCTTCTGGAGAGGAAGGGACTAAGGCTCAGTCTCACAGTGCATGTTATTAGGTGAGTGCAGGCACAAAATGAATCGAGGCCTGGATCCCAGGCGTTAGTCTGGACTGGCTTCTCTGAGCATTAGGACTTTTGCTTTGTGGGCTGATACCTGTTGTTTCTGGTGCTGAGAAGGCTCAGAGCCAGCAAGAGAACCTCTCTCCCCACTATACAAGTTGCCCAGCCTCTGAATCTTGCATGCCCCTCTGGGACACAAAGAGGGAGTCAATGGGGAGCCACCTACCTCACTTAATGTCATCTGTGCTACTTACCAGCAGCTTCAGGAATAAGCCGGAGAAAGAACAACCTGGACGTGGAGCCCAGACCCGACTCGGGACTGGCCCGGCAAGCCCCCCGCTCATAGCCGGCAGAGTTGCTATGTTAGCCCAGCTCTGCCTGGCTCAGCATCTTCTTGTCAAGATTTTTAACCTGTTTTTTCTTTTCTTCTGCAAATGACATGAGTAAAGCTTCCTCTACCCCCTCTCGGTCACTCCCTTCCTGAACAAGAAATGGACTACTTCACTTTGTGTCCAGGAAAGAAAGACCCGGGGAGGATTTATTTATTTATTTTTAAGGCTAGGGAACTCAATTATATCACTTCTCATGGTTTCTCTTCATTCTCAGAATGCAGGCACTAGGACTTACCCCACCCCTATACCAGTCAAAGGCATTTCCCATGGGTTCCCCCTATCACCCTGCACTCCCCCTCTCAGGGCGCCTAGCACACCACATTGCTGATTCTCATGCAGGGCTCCCCCCTTAGATCTTGAACGCAGGAGGAGTAGGGGCCATGTCTGTTTCAGCGTTGTGTCCCTAGGATGCAGTACTGTGTTTGAAACGTAGGAATTATTCAATGAATAATTTTGTTGAATGAAGAAATATATATATACAGTGGCCATAAAGATATCCCCCTGAGGGTATGTCCTTATAATGGCATGGTTCCCCCAGGCACACTTCCTTATTCTGGGCCAGGATAGAGAGAATCATCCCGAGTCCTTTTCTGCATCTATCCCATGTTCCAGAGGGAGAGGAATGTAAGTTAGAGTCTTCTCGATACAGCTGAAAGGGTCAGACAGGCCTGGGTTCAAGTGCTAACTCTTCCCCCTCCTAACTAGGTAGTGTTGGGCCAATTACAAGGTCCTCTCAACCACAGAGTGACATTCAACAATAAGAGAAGGTGAATATTCTAACAGAAACAAAACCCAAGCAAATAAACAGGTGCCAGACATTATTTTAAGTGTACTGAATATTATAATCAACTTAATTTTTACAGCTCCATGAGGTGTAGGTACTATGATTGCACTCCTTTTATAGATGAATAAACTGAGGCAAAGGAAGGATATATACTTACCCAACATCACATAGTAAGTGGCAGAGTCAAGATTTGAGTCCAAGTCCATATTCTTAACCTCTGCAGTTAAGATGATATCAAGATGATACTGAAGGAGCCCACATTTAGGGTTTAAAAGGTCCTGGAGAGTGCTGATTTCAGATCTGCTGCTTACTAGATGCGACTTTGGGCAGATGACTTAGCCTCTCTGGGCTGTGGAACATCCTCATTTTATCATGGGGATAATAAAACAAGATAATGAGATAATAAATTAGAGTTTTAAAAGCTATAATGCTCTTTGCACATGTAAGTATGTAGTGGCTATTAACTATTAGATGCCAAAGAGCCTTGAATGATAAAATGAGGTGCTCGCTTTATAGGCTGCAGTCCTATGAAAGCATTGGGAACTTTTTATCAAAATATTTTTACAGGAGGAAGGGAGGGATGGATGGATGGATGGAAGGATGGATGGATGGATGGATGAAAGAAAGGAGAGTTAATCAGTATTTTAGAAGACCCTTAAGGAAGGAAATGTTTAAGAAGCACTATATTATCATGCTCTTGGATTTAGGAATTAGACAGTCAGGGTGGGAGTAGGGATCTAATCTCAGAACTTGTACTTTCTAGCTGTTTGAACTGCAACTTGACCTCTCTGTGCCTCAGTGTCCTCGTCTGTCAAATAAATGAGAATAAAGCCTCCCTTATTGGCTTGTAATGAGATTTTAAATTCGATTCTATAAGAAAAGTGTCAGGCTCACAGAAGATGCTCCAAAGCGTCTGCCCCCCTATCCTCTCTGACTGAGTCCCTTGATGTTTCCCGCAGTATCCACATGATACAAAATTGCTAGGTGCCTACTTTGGGGAATTAATTTCCTAAAGTAGGGAGAGGGCATTCAGAATAAACACTCTGCATTTCCATCCTGTTGCTCACCTGCTTGCACGTGCAACCGGGGAGGGAGGGAAACATTCCCTTCCGCAGGGGTCTTTGTTCTGCTGCAATTAAAGGCGCCTCACTAATCCTTCTGCTTCCCAGATGCTCTTGGAGCGGCTATATTTTTAGCTCATCTCTTTTATATGCTTCACTCCAAAGACATCTTATTATTCATTTCAAAACTTGACAACTCCTATCACTTTGTCCCGCCGTTCCATTCTCATACACAAAGGGAGCTTGAAATATAGCAGTCTCCAGCCAAGTTTTGCTTCTGCTCCTCTGAGTGCAGAGTGGCAAGGATATCTGCCGGCCCCGTCCGCTCATGCACCGGCCCGGGGCGTATGCTGCCTGTCGAGAGTTCTCCCGCACGCGCTTATCTGCCCCATAGCGTAGACAGTGCAGGTATCTGTGTGTGCCTGTGCTCCAGGGTGCCGCAAACACTGCCCTACAGACACAACCCAGCAGCCCCAGTGCAGTCCCGGGACCAGACTGAAGCGTGTGCAACAGTGAATAACAGCGAGGATGATCATCCCCAGCATTAGGCTGTTTACTCAACAAACGTTTATAAAGTGTTGACTGTGCACCAGGATATGTGCTAGGAGAGGGCATACACTCCGCATAAACAGAGAAGATATTCCCCTGGTGGGATACACTCTGAATGACTTTGAGGTAACAGGATCACATTTAGGAGGTATTTGCTGTGCTCTGGGCACCAAGCTGAGCATGCCCATGTACGTTCATTCACGGAGTTCTCATCACAGCTGTGGGAGGTGGAGACAGTTGTCCCCAATACACAGGTGAGAAAGCAAAGTCACGGAAAGGGTAAGTGCCTAGCCCAGGTGTCGTAGCTTGTGACTCAAGAGGCCAGGCTTTGCGCACTGGCCCCAGAGCCTGTGCTCCTAATAACCACTCTGCTGTATGGGGTCTCCCCGGTCTCCACCCAGACTGCCTCCAATTCCAGGCTCAGAATAAGTGAAAGAGTGTGCATCACCCACTCAGCCCAGGGCCTTGGGCTCACACTGTAGGTGGGGATTGTGATCACCTGTATAGTGTCAAAGAAAAGCATCCCTGGACGATCAAGTGGTGAAAACAGGTTTTATTCAGTAACTGTGGACAGTAGAGCTGAGAGCTCCATTCCAACTTACGCAGCGGTGACTGGGCACTTTCTTTAAAGATTTTGTTTTTTTATTTAGAGAGAGAGCATGAGTGGGGGAAGGGACAGAGGGAGAGGGAGAGAGAGAATCCTAAGCAGACTCCGTGCTGAGCACAAAGCCTGACTCGGGGCTCGATCCGACAACCCTGAGATCATGACCTGAGCCAAAATCAAAAGTAGGACACTTAACCAGCTGAGCCACACAGGTGCCCCGTGACTGGGCTAAAATTTTAAAGGGAGAATGAGGGATGGGGGATAGCAGGGGTTTCCTGGAGTCAGCTCAGAGTAATTTGGAAAAATTGCAAGATGTGGGGAGAGGAGCAGTTAGCGCACGTGAAACCCATCTGGGTTTGCAGGCTGGTGCTTTACCCAAGCTTAGGCTCCTACCCTCCTACAGCTGCTGGGGCCAGCGGTTCTATCTCCAGGTGCTGGCTGAAACAAACAGTACATTCTTTTGGTAGCCCCGAGTTTTCTCCGGTAGGTGCTTTAAGCGGGGTCATCTTTGGGATCCGGCCTGGAGCTGTCGGAAGCTAGAGGCGCACCTCATCTTACTGTGATCCGCGTTACTGCACTTAGCAGATCCTGTGGGGTTTTTTTTACAAACTGAAGGTTTGTGGCAACCTTGCATCAAGCAAGGCTATCGGCACCATTTTTTCCAACAGTATTTGCTCCTTTTGTGCCTCTTTGTCACATTTTGGTAATTCTCATAATATTTCAAACTTTTGTGTTATTATTATATTTGTTCTGGTGATCTGTAATCAGTGATATATGATGTTACTATTGTCATTGTTTTGGGGTGCCACTAACCGTGCCTACTGAGGTGGCAAACTTAATCGATGAATGTTGTGTGTGTTCTCACGGCTCCACCATCTGCCCCCCCCCCCCCCGCCCCGGGCCTCCCTTTTCCCTGAGACACAACAGTATTGAAACTCGGCCAACTAATAACCCTACAGTGGCTTAATTATACAAGTGAAAAGAAGAGTTGTGTGTCTCTCACTTTAAATAGAAGCTAGAAGTGACTAAGCTCAGTGAGGAAAGCATGTTGAAGTCTGAGATAGGCCGAAAGCTGGGCCTCTTGTGCTGGTTAGCCAAGTTGTGAAAGCAAAGGAAGAGTTCTCGGAGGAAATTGGAAGTGCTACTCCAGTGAACACACGAATGATAAGAAAGTCAGCCAGCCTTACTGCCGAGGTGGAGAAAGTGTGAGTGGTCTGGATAGAAGAGCAAACCAGCCACCACATCCTCTTAAGCCAAAGCCTGACCCAGAGCAAGGTCCTCGCTCTCCTCTACTCTGTGAAGGCTGAGAGAGGTGAGGAGGCTGCAGAAGGAAAGTTGGAAGCAGCAGAGGTGGGTTCGTGAGGTTTAGGGAAAGAAGCCGCCTCCATAACGTGGAAGTACCAAGGTGAAGCAGCCACCTGGGTGTAGACGCTGCAGCAGGTGATCCGGAAGCTCTGGCTCAGATCACTCGTGACGGTGGCTACACTAAACAACAGATTTTCAGTGTAGACGGAACAGCCTTCTATTGGAAGAAGATGCCATCTAGGACTTTCATAGCTAGAGAGGAGAAGTCCGTGCCTGGCTTCAAAGCCTCAAAGGACAGGCTGACTCTCTTGTGAGGGGCTATTGCAGCTCATGACTTTAAGTTGAAGCCAGTGCTCATTTACCATTCATAAAATTTTAGGGCCCTTAAGAATTATGCTAAATCTACTCTCCCTGTGCTCTATAAATGGAACAACAAAGCCTGGATGTTAGCATACTTGTTTACAAGATGGTTTACTGAATATTTTAAGCCCACTAGTAAGACCTACTGCTCAGAAAAAAAAGATCCCTTTCAGAATACTACTGTTCGTTGGCAATGCACCTGGTCACCCGAGAGCTCTGATGGAGATAGACCCCGAGATGGATGTTGTTTCCATGCCTGCTAACACAGCATCCGTTCTGCAGCCTGTGGATCAAGGAGTCATTTTGACTTTCAAGATATATTATTTAAGAAACACATTTCCTAAGGCTGTAAGCGCCATAGATAGTGATTCTTCTGGTGGCTCTGGGCAAAGAAATTGAAAACCTTCTGGAAAGGATTCGCCATTCTAGAAGAACATTCATGATTCATGACAAGAGGTCAGGATAGTAACATTAACAGGAGTTTGGAAGAAGCTGGTTCTAACCCTCATGGGCGACTTAGAAGGGGTTCCAGACTTCAGGGGAGGAAGTGACTGCAGATGGGGTGGAAGGAACAAGAGATCTAGAAGTGGAGCCTGCAGGGGGGACTGTGTGGCCGCCATCTCAGGGTAAAACTTGAGCAGGTGCAGAGTTGCTTCTTACTGATGAACAAAGAAGGTGGTTTCTTGAGATGGAATCTACTCCTGGTGAAGATGCCATGAAGGTGGTGGAAAGACAACAAAGGATTTGCAATATCACAGAAACTTAGTGATAGAGCAGCAGCAGGGTCTGAGAGGACTGACTCCAATTTTGAAAGAAGTTCTGCTGTGGGTAAAATGCTATCAAACAGCATCTTATGCTACAGAGCAATCGTTCATGAAAGGAAGAGTCGATCAATGCAGCCAACTTCAGTGTGGTCTTATTTTAAGGAATTGCTGCCTCCACCCCAGCCTTCAGCCCCCACGGCCCTGATCCGTCAGCAGCCATCGACATCGAGGCAGGACCTCTCCCTGGCAAAAAGATTATGACTCGCTAGAAGCTCAGATGATGGTTAGCATTTTTTAGCAATAAAGTATTTTTTAATTAAGGTATGTGCATTGTCTTTTTAGACATAATGTTATTGCACACTTAAAAGACCCCTGTATAACTTTTATATGCCCTGGGAAACCAAAAATTCATTTGACTCGTGTTATTGTGATAATCGCCTTATTGCAGTGGTCTGGAACAGAACCTGCAGTATCTCCTAGATATGCCTGTATGTTAGTGTTTGTTCAAGTCTTTACAGGCAAAGGTTGAAGCTTTGTCAAGAAGAGGCTTCGTCAGGGGAGCCTGCCTGGTGTTTGGTGAGGAAGACTGTGTCATTGGTGCGTGTCACTTTCTGTCACTGGTCTATGGGATCCCTGCGCCCACTCTGCCAGGTGGGCCAACCACTGACATTCTTACGCAGGTTCATGAATGGGCACCCAGAGAAGTCAAAGATAGGTGTATAGATAATAGGTCATTGCAAATGGACATAGCAGGTGTTCTGCACAAGGGGACAGCAGACTAGAGGCTCAGGAGGCGGAAGGGATAGGTAGCTCACCCAGCTGGGAAACGTAACGTGTCGGGCATCCCAGGAGCCAGGTCTTCAGTGGCACATCCCTGCAGTCTCAGCTGAATCCTCAAAAGGACATGATGAGTCTCCACCTTTGGGCCCCTGTCTGTCTCTCCTTTGCATTGCACTGGGAAGTTGCTCTAGAAAATGTGCACAAAAGGGAGATACAGATGACCTTACACCCATCCCCTCTGAACACTCAACCCTAGAACCCCTCAACATCTCTTGAGGCTCCCTGATTCTACTCCAGCATTTGCACCTGCTGCATCCTGCGCCTTGTAATGTGCTCCCCTTTTGACCTTGTAACGCCTCATCTTTTGTGAATCCACCCTCATTCCTCCTCTTCCTGGCAGCCTGCCCTCATTGCGTGCTTCCTTATCCAGTATCTCCCTCTCTCTGAGAGTGTACCACACCCCACTGCAATCGTCTTAGGCACCTGGCTGTATCCTCCAGGCCACATGCTCCAGGAGAACAGGGACTGCCTGGCCATGCACATTTCGTATGCCCTGCGCCTCCGTGGCGCCCAGCTCACAACAGGCCTTCAGTGACTGCTCTCAGAAAGGATGACGGATGCAGGAATCCAGGTTTTTCAGCTCTGCGCCCAGCGTGCTTTCTGGCCCTCCCAGACCCCTTGTCGCTGACACCTGCCACGCACCCGACAGGTTACCCTGCAGTGTTCACGGTGGCTGTCTGAGGCAGCAGTTCACAAACAGAGCCCCCGAGGTCTGGTGCAGGACTGGGACTTCCCTGAGGTTGTACAGGAGAAGAAAGAAGCAGAGCCAAGGAACGATCCAGAATCTGCCACTGACACACACACCGTGCCTACTCCTGGATTTCTCCATAGGCGACATAAAGCCTGTGCTATCAGGTAGGAAACGTCCAGGGGTTCCACAAAGCTGCAGTGCGGCTAAGTGAACAAAGCACATCACCATGACCACCGCCACTGTCATTCAGTGTTTCATACGACAAAATCCCTGTCCTCTGGTGCCAGGGAGATTTGAGTGAACTTCTGTGGGGCATGGCTTGTGGGCCAGGTAGCAGAGGTTGCGGGGGGAGGAGGGTGGGGCCCGTCTGTGGCCCATAGAAATTCTGCCAGAAATTATGCCAGACCCATAGAAATTCTGCCAAATTCTCCTTTCTTAAGGAGACGCCTGATGGACTAAAACGGGCATGAACTTGGCTATCCCACTGACTTCTCGCGCCAGCTCTGCTATGGGTGTCCAGCCCAGAGAGCCCAGGGCAGCAGGTGGTTGACCAGGGCCCCATTAGTGGTCCTGGTCCGATGGCCACCAGCTGGGAGAGTCTGCTCGGCTTGCTGTCCTTCCCTAGCCTGAAGGAGGACTCCATCTGCAACTGGCTGAAAGGGTCAGCTGCCAGTGAGATTCACAGCAGAGTCAAGTAGCAAGGAGCTGACAATTTTAGGCACCCCGGTTTTTTTAAAGTGGCCTTCAAAGTCCTGCATCCCCTGACCCTTGCCTACTTTTCTCGCGCTTTTGCTCTCTGCCTAGTACTTTATGGCCTACTGATCCCAAACTGATTACAGTTCCCTCTCCATCACATGCTATTTTATGGCTTCACGTCTCTTTGTTATCCATCAGGATGGAACATCTTAATCCCAGCCACCCCCACAGTCACTAATTGTTACCTAGTCAGTCTCCTATTATTCTAGTCAACTCAGGCTAATTCCTACCCTGTTCTTACCTTCATTAGGGCATGGATACACTACTCACTTATTCATTCCACAGATCCTCCCTAAGTCCCCAGTAAGTACCAGACACGTTGTTCAGTGCTGGGGATGCATGGGTGAGCCAGGAACTGACACGGGGACTGCTCTCCCGATCTTCACCATCTAGGGGAGAAGACATACGTTAACCAGGCAGTCATGCAAGTGAAGGGGTTATTCTAGACTGTGGTATTATGCATTAGGAAGAAACAGAATGGTTTTCTTTGAGAACACTAAATAAAAGCACCTGACTCCCTATCTCCCCAGAGACAATGAGCTCCTCAAGGGCAAGGAACTTGCCAGCTCTATCATTATGTCCCCAGCACCCAGCACAGCACCTGACACAGAGTTTCTGGATCAAGGGAGATGCCCATTGCTGGAATTGAGTCATGGAGACGAGTCAGAGCTGGGCCAGCAGCTAGTGGTATTTGATGAAGGAAGCACTGAGTCACTGAGCCAGGCCTCCCTACATCCATTCTCACTCGAGTGCACCTGTCTCCAAGTCTAGCACACAGACAGTGAGCAGAGAGCTGGGCAGAACCCGATGTTCACAGCTCTCAAGGAGACACCTGATGGACTAAAATGGGTATGAAATTGGCTATCCCACTGACTTCTCGCACCAGCTCAGAACCTCACCATTGATCACACATCAATTGGGCAAGTTGCCTCATCCCTCTGAACCCTGGTTTTCTTATCTCAACGGGAAAATGACAGAGCCGAGGGTTAGAAATTTTAGTTTATGTCAATTTCCCCCCTAAAATTTTAAGGTGAGTTGAAGGAACTGGCTACAGGGTGGTGCTTGGTGCATTCCCAATGACGGGGGCAATTTCGTACTCATTTCTTTTCCTGACGGTTCATTTTCCAAGGCCACAGCCTAACAAATCACGGGGCCAATTAGTGTAAGAGAACCAATTGATCCTGGTACTCAGGGAGCTCAGCCCACCACCTCAGTGGTTTGGCGGTGTATTTGGGGAGATGCTGCACAGTACTAAATGGGAAATGATTGGACAGATGCAGCTATAAATTGCAGAGCGCTCCACTACCCTCAGCTTGTTTTAAGTAGCAATGTCTGGCAGCAGTAGGAGAACTGAAGGGTTGGCTATCCTGCCTTGAAAAGAAGAGCAAAGCTAGCAGGAGCCAGGCCTGCCCCCTCATTCTACACATGGGAAAATGAAGGCTTATTGAGGGAGCAGATGGGACTGGATACCTAAGATTTTGTTATTTCACTGCTGTATTCTCTTGGCAAACTCCTCAGACACAGGGGTGTGGAGAGGGCTGGCTGTATGCCTTTCCTAGGGCTCCTGCAATGAATAACCACAGCCGAGAGGCTTACGCAACAGAAATTTATTGTCTCATCATTCAAGAGGCTACAAGTCCAAGATCAAGATTTTGACAAGGTGGATTCCTTGTGAGGACTATGGCAGAGGATCTGCCCCAGGCCCATCTTCTAGTTTCTGGTGGTTTGCTAACAATCTTTGGTGTCCCCTGGCTTTTAGACACATCACTCCAATCTCTGCCTTCATGTTTTCAGGGACTTCCTCCCATGCATGTGTCTGTGTCCAAATTTCCCCTTTTTATAATGACCAGTCATGTTGGATCAGAGGCACACTCTATTCTAATATGACCTAATTTTAGGTAATTTCACCTGTAGGGGCGCCTGGATGGCTCAGTCGGTTAAGCGTCTGACTTCAGCTCAGGTCATGATCTTGGGGCCCTGGGATTGAGCCCCGCGTTGCGCTCTGTGCTCAGCGGGGTGTCTGCTTCTCCCTCAGCCTCTGCTCCTTCCCTGCTTGTGTGCACGTGCGCTCGCTCTCAAATAAATAACATAAGGAATAGCATGGAGGACATTAGGAGAAGGAAGGGAAAAATGAAGGGGGGGAATCAAATGGGGAGACACAAATCATGAGAAACTATGGACTCCGAGAAACTGAGAGTTTTAGAGGGGCGGGGGTACGGGGATGGGTTAGCCCAGTGATGGGTATTAAGGAGGGCATGTACTGCATGGAGCACTGGGTGTTATACACAAACAATGAATCATGGAACACTACATCAAACACTAATGAAGTACTGTATGGTGACTAACATAACATAATAAGATAAAATTTTTAAAAAAGTAATTATGCCTGTAATAACACTATTTCCCAATAAAGTCACATTCTGAAGTCCCAAAGTTTAGGACTTAACTAAGAATTTTGGGAGGGCACAATTCAACATATGAGAATGACAAGTCCGATCACAGAATCTTGGAGCTGGAGAGGAACCACCATTTCTTAAGCATCACTAGGTGCTGGGTAGTATACTAGGAATTTTACCAGAATGATCTATTTTAGTTCTCTCACCCAATCTAATGGAGTTCTGGATGAGCGTGCCAAGGTTCAGAGAAGCAAGGTGATCTGTCCACGTTGGCACCAACAGTCCGTAACAGATCTAGATTTCAGACCTGTGGCTGTCCAAAGTCATGTGTTGCTTCAGCACCCAAATGTCTCAGTAAAATAGATCTTAGAAACCGTATGTACCATCACCACCACCAGTTACCCACAACAATTTACAAATGAAGACACCAGGACCTGAATCCAGCCGTCTCACTCCTAATCCGGTGTTCTTTCCATTGGCTGCATTGTATTTAGTCAACATACTTTTTTATAAGTTTCTGTCTGGCATGCAGCACTTCATTGTGACCAAAGCAGAGGTTAATTTCAGACTGGTTACAACACAAAAAGTAATTTTCCATTAAATATAATGACCTAGTTTCTGCAGTGACTTGTAGCAAAACATGCTGTTTCATTTCCATTCATCCACACTCATTTACCTACTTGTTAATGATAATTTTACACCATAAGCTAAAATGTTGAAATCGTTGGTTATATTACTAAACACCTACAAGGGTTATTAGGCCTCTTCATGCAGAAAGAAACAGAAATAAAAATAAGAATTTTAGGAGAATGAGAATATGAGCCGTTGAAAGTACATTCAAAGCTACATTCAATGCACAGAAGCTGTAGGGCCTGGAGCCATACCTAGCAATAATCTAGGGTTGGTCTACCTGATCCGCAGGGAGACCTGGGGTGAGTTACACAACCTCTCTGTGTCTCGGTTACCTCAACAGCAAAAGGGGAAGAAACGATATGGAAGGTAGTTGTATGGAGTGGAGTAAAGGAGGATTGCATACACAGGCTGCCTGGCATGGTGCCTAGCACAGACGAAGCACTCAGAATAGTACCTTTTCTCTTTAATATAATGAAAATAAAATCTGAATTCTTATGCATAGAGAATCTTCCAAGTTCCACCCGCCCCCAGAGTTTCAGAAGTATAAATTGTTCCCGTATTTATTCAACCTGAACTTTTAAAACTGTTGTTGAAGATAGAGGTCCTGGCTGATGTTTATTTATGCTGGCCATGGGAATGCAAGGAGCAAAGGGAACAGATGTCTCTAACTATAAGCACTTCAGAGCGCCCTAAACGGCCACTTATGTTTTGGACCCCTGGTTCCTTGGGGTGGACTTGATAGAGGGCTTTTGTCTGCAGCCTACTTTCAATTAAGCTCTTGAAATGTTCAGCGCCTTAGTTTCTCCTGTTCTCAGAGAGAGGGAGAGAGAGTGGGAGGTAGAGAAAGAGGCATGCTAGGATCTGTGTTTGTCTCCAGCATACCATCATGAAAATGTTCAAGCAAACAGAACATTTCACCTTTTGCCATATTTGCTTTCTCTGACTCTCTTTCTCTCTAGATAGGTTAGAGATCAATAGATTACTGGATAGCTAGGTAATAAATAGCCACATTAGGTGTGTTCATTGCTCCTGGGCCCTTTCCGCGAACGGTGGTAGGAGTCTAGTTTTAAAGTCATGAGTTCATGTTGATATTTCCAAATTCAAATTTAAAATTATCAGGTTATTTCTTAACTTTTCTATTTGTATCTCATTTTTCTTTCACTGAAAAGCTTGCTTTCTAGTAACAGTGTTTTTCTGTACTTGTTTTATCCTAATACATGTCCAAAGCAAATTCAAAATTGCAATTCAGTATTAAGGACTACTAACCATTAACCAGGCAGAGACTTGAGTGTCAGTGAGAATTGCTCAAAGCCCATGCCAGCCTGCTGTTACTTGGGCAAGTCACTTCTTTCTGAGCCTGCTTCCTCCTAAGACCGGGATAATGAGATCACTATATCATTCCAAAATCTCAGGTGCAGATAATACGAAATCCACCTCCAACAGTCTTGGGGACCAAAAGGAATTCACTGATTTATACAGGTGAAAATTACAGGGTTAAATTTCCCAGGATGGCACCGCCCAGGTTCTTTGATGATGTCACCATGTTTGAAACTCTCCCTAACCCTCAGCTCCTCTCGCTTTCCCAGTAGCTTGATTTCCCAGTAGACTCTCCTCCTCAGCCGCCTTTGTCTACTCCAGGACAGTTACCCTGTCAGCTCTAAAGAAGGCCTCACCTGAGGGAAGCATGCTTGGTGATTAGATACTGTGTAGTCCAAATAGATTGAGGATCTTAAACTCAGTTGCCTGGGGAAAAAAATCCCAAGTATTAAGAGTCTGCCATCTACCAGATATACCATTAGATACTTCAAGTGATCTTCCTCATTTCCTCTCCATGAAGGAGTGATCATTCCCATTTTACAGGTGAAGATACTGAGGCTCAGTGAGATAAGGTGACTCGCCCATGGCCACAAAGCTGAGATTCAGATCCCTCCCTCACACTACATGCCTCTAGGAAATGGGAACAGGGACAGCATAATATGCAAACTCCTCTGAGTATTTAGCAGAAAAGGAGCCCCTTCCCTTCCACATACATACACATAGGCTGGCTTTTGAGAGCCCAGACTATTCCTTGGTCATTCCAGAGTGCCTGGTCCCAAAGGGCTCTGGGGGACAAATAAGAATTGAATAGCAGAGGACAGCTAGTCCAACGTCCCACCAACAGTGACTATGCTGGAGCAGCAATCCTTAGTCATGGGATGTGGAATTTGATGGAACCCCGGGGTTAGGAAACTAGTGTTTCACATGGAAGCCAGTTTCCTGTTTCAGGTGGTTTTCACGTCTCTGGAGCAGAAATCTGCTACATTGTCACTTTGGTGATTGCTAATTGATGAGGCACACCTGGTTCCACTTTGCTTGTTAGACAAATTTAGGCCCAAATCATAGGTCTAGGATGCTCTCAGCTAGTTAACTAGCTCATCTCCCTATTTTTAGACAACGACTTCTCTCACATCTTTCTGGAGCTACGTGTTTATTATTTTTGGGGGGGTGTGTGTTTTAGTTTTTATTTAAATTCCAGTTAACATACTATATAATATTAGTTTCAGGTGTACCATATAGTAATTCATCCCTTCCACAAAAAACCTGGTGCTCATCACAATAAATGCACTCCTTAATCCCCATCACCTATTTATACCACCCCCCACCCACCCACCTCCCCTCTGGTAACCATCCATTTGTTCTCTATAATTAAGGGTCTGTTTCTTGGTTTGCCTCTGTCTCTTTTATTCCCCTTTGCTCATTTGTTTTGTTTCTTAAATTCACACGAGTGAAATCATATGGTATTTGTCTTCCTCTGACTGACTTATTTCACTCTAGCATCTATCCGTATCAGTGCAAATGGCAAGATTTCATTCTTTTTATGGCTGAGTAATATTCCATTGTATATATAGACCACATCTTCTTTATCCATTCATCAGTCAATGGACACTTGAGCTGTTTCCATAATTTGGCTATCGTTGCTAATGCAGAGCTGCGAGTTTATATCATACATTATGAGAGCTACTAAGAAGCTGTCTGTTATAGTTGTTGTGTTGTTATAAAATTTAAAAAGGTATTTAAAAAGTGTCTAGAGCAAAACAGCACGTAAGTACTTACTGAATACAACCTCCTCATTTTAACAGCTAAGGAAGTAAAGGCTTAGTGAGGAAGACAGTCCTAGAGCCAGTGGGTTTGAGTGGGGGGCGCGGGGAGAGACTTGGTCTCGGCATCCTGCTGACAGACTCATTCATTCCAATGATTCATTTAAAACTATGTACTGACAAACTCCTAGAGATAGAAAGTAGAAGGTGGTTGCCAGGGGCTGAGGGAAGAGAGGAGTGGGGTAGTATTTAATGGCACAGACTGTCAGTTTGGGAAGACGATGAAGTCTAGAGATCACAGTGGTGATGGTTGCAGAGCAGTGTGACTATCCTTAATGCCAAGGAACCGGACACTTAAAGATGGATAAAATGGTAGATTGATGTTATGTCTATTTTACCACAATGAAAAGTATATATGTACTGCTTGCTTGCTCTATGTCAGGCACTGTTTGATGCTCAGGATAAGAGGAGGGAAAGAAGATATTGTTGCTCCTGTCCTGGAGCTGTTCGGTATATGTATCCGTATCCATATGACACACTCCACAACTGCCCCCTTGGAAAAGTCCAGGAAGCTAAGAGGACTTACGGCATGGGAACCAGGTCCACACTGGAGAATCAGGGAAGCTTTAGAGGAGAACAAACATCTGTGCTGAGGTGTGAAGGAGGAGAGGGAGTTGAGCTTTGTAGGGGGACTGAGTGGCCAGTGCACAACCCTGACGTGGGAGGGCGGTACGTGCGAGAGTCTGAGTAATGGCCAGGGTGATGGGAAGCAAGGGGGGCTGTGGTGAGAGACCCTGGGGAGGTGGACCAAGGCCCTGGCAGAGATTTTGTTCTTTAGAAGAAGAGCCATGAGCAACCTTTGATGTGTTTTTGGTTCAAGATAGCCTTGATCAGATTTGCCAGATATTCTCTCAACCCCTTCATCTGTGCTGGGACGATTAGAGTGGAGGGCAGCAGAGTGGGGACCAAGGCTGCTGCCCCGATCCAGGCGGGAAGAAGCAGCCAAGACCCAGGTCTGGTAGTGGAGAGGGAGAGGAATGGACAGAGTGAAAGATATTGGGAGACGCACTTGACAAGACGTGGTTGTGGGGGCTGAGGGTGACAGAGGCCGGTGGGCTCAAGGACGACTCTCGAAATGTACAGATGGCTGTGCACACAGTGTTCCCTGAGTCCAAGTCAGAAAGAAAGAAGCATCTTACGTTCTTTCTTTATTTTAATACTTACTAGTATTTTATTACTTATTGAATTCTTGGTACTTTTGTAATTTTTTAAAAATTACCATAAATAAGCAAAAAGTCAGATTCTCAAAATCACTGTAGTAATTCTTCAGAGAACTCTCGTGCAGATTTTGTTGGTTGTATGTCTAGACTTTTTATACACGTACGCGGATATGCATATTTTTTTCCAAAAACAGGATCATATTGAACATAGTATTTTGTAATATGTTTTTTTTTAATTCAGTGGATATTGTGAATATGTTTCCATGCTGAGAATGCGTACGTTCCCCAGATGATTTCCAGTTACTGCATATTATTTCATTGTACAGCACAATGCAGTTTCTATGACCAGTCAGTGCTCAGCATTTCAAGTATTTCTAATTTTTCAGGATTCAAACAGCCCTGCAGGGAATATCTCTTGTCCAAGCCTTTGCCCCACACACATCTTATGTTATTTACAGATAATTGAATCCCTAGGAGAAGAATCATGGGTCAAAGTTTATGCATGTCTTTAAGGCATTGAAATATACAGCCAGTCTGCCCTCCAGAAAAGTTGCACCAAATCACACTCCCACAAATAATAAAAATAACCATAATGGCCAACATCTACACAGCCCTTACTACGTGCCTCGCACTGTTGCGAGCCCTTTCCATCTCCTAAGTCATCAATCCTCCTAACAGGACCATGAGAGAGTTATTATTATTACTCCCATTGAACACATACAAAAGCAGTAGCCCAAGAAAGTCTGTTTCCCCACACTTCTGTCAACACTGGGTATTACCTTTTTTTTTTTTTTTTAATTCTAGAGGGGGGAAATGACATCCCACTTATATCTGGTATATTTTATATGAATTAATTTAATATTTCCAACAACCTTTAAGTTTCTCTGTCATTCTTCATAGCATACAAAAAAGAGAAATAAGTCTCAGAAAGTCAGAATGAGTTGCCCGGAGCTACACATCTGGGAAATGATAATGCTTAAATTTGAATTGTGTTCTCTTTGGCTCCAGAGTTCATATCCTTCCCTCTGCTATCACACTGCCTCTTCAGCTAGAGACTAGTATATTTGGAAATGTGGTTTTGTCCTTGAATAAAACCTTCTAGAAGATTTCAGGATGGGAACTCAAGGAAGAATTCACTCGGACCGGCTCTGTTGAGCATTTGATGATGGGGTGCCTGGGGGTGGTACAGAGGTTGCTGGGATGCGGCAAATGCATCCAAAAATATGTTAGAAAAGAGAAAGGCCTTTATAATGAGCCTGGGCCTGCCTTTGTCTTGTGAGGTTTTAACTACTGTAATTGCCTGTAGTGTGAAGTAGTGTGTTTTTCATGTATCTATTTTTATTCTGTGTCTATCTGCGTATCTGCTTTTTTGTTTTGTTTTGTTTTTTGTTAACTCACTCAAATCCTGGTGGGTATTTTTCCTGTGAATAGTATTGCCTCGGGAAAGCGCGCACTCCCATACACGCACATACACACACACACAAATAATATGAAGGCTAAATGGGATGGAATTTATTCTTTAAAAGAAAAGCAAGTGGTAAAGTCTGAGCAGATGACTTTCCAATCCATACTGTATTTAATTGGTTGTATTGAACCATACTACAAATTAAGTCTCCTCTGTAATTTATTCTGTCAAATGGTAACCCTCCAAACAATTTGATACCTCATTTAAACATTGGTAAATGGCTCATGGAGATGCTAAGGAAAAAAAAAAAAAAGATTTAATGATGATCAGATAAGAAAGCCTCTGTTCACAGAATGAATCCTCTGCGAAATGTCATGAATTAACCTGATGCCATCATTCACTGAGCATTTATTGAGCAACTACCTTGTGCAGTGCATGCCTTCAGATGGCTTGGTTCTTCCTTCCTTCTTTCACTCATCAAACTTTATTTAGCAGTTCTGTTCAAAAGGAACAGTATTAGGAGCTGGGATTCCTAGCTCAGCCTAGGGAATCAGACATGGATCTTTCTCTCAAGAAGGTAACATCCCCAAAGGAGAGAGAAAACAGATGCACAGATACGTTCTCCACATGTCCTGTTCTCAAGCCCTAGAGGCCTTTGCGTCTTAGTTCTTTCTGTCTAGAATGACATTTCCCCTGATTTTCTGGAGACTTCCCCTTCACCTTCGAGATTCAGTTCAAGGCCAACTCCTTTGTCAAGTCTTCCCTGATGCCCCTTCCCCATCCCTGCACACCTTTAATATAAGCTCGTCTTATTATATATTGTGGTTGTTGGTTTCTTTGCCTGCCTGTTCTTATGAGATTGCAAGGTTCTCGAGGAAGGACCTATGTTATAATATCTGGGTGGATGTAGTGCCAAGCATGAGACCAGGCACCCACCAGCTATTCGGTAAGTACACACGGTATGAATAACTGGATGAAGGCGTAAATGTAAAACAAGATGAAGACATGTGAAGCATCATAGATAGAAGAATAAATACAGTGCAGTGAGATCTGGGACAAAAATTATCACGGAGGGAAATGGGGAGTCAGGGAAGTTTCCTTGGATGAGCAAGCTGTTGGAGCTAGACTTCAAGCATATGTATGATTTAGTTATGCAGAGTCACCAAAGCATGGGTGAGGGGATAAAGAGGGCAATCGGCAGAGAAAACATTGTGAATAGTGGCACAGAGGTGGGGGAAGTACAGAACCCAGAGGGTCAGTGATGGGCTCTTCAGACTGTTCGCAGCCTGGGTCACCTGAAGTTCAATGGTGGGAGGAAGGTCAGATGGGACTGAGGAGGCTAATCTGCAGTCTGTCTTCAGAATTCTTCAATAACAACTTTCATGCACAGTATAACAAGGAGGTTTCAGAATGGGAGACATGGAATAGGCCTTGGCAGACAAATAAGATGTTGTTGAAGACTGTTTCTAAAACCAAATACCTGCTTTGATTTTTGGCAGTACTTTAATAACTAGACTGTTTTTCTAAGACAAAAAAAAAAAACCTGTTTTCCAAAGGAAGCATGGAAGAAGGACGACCAGACTCTGCCTTTCCTCTCCCCCCACCCCGTCTGGCCCAGTTATTCTTTCCCCCTTCCAGAACAACTCATGCTGCCCCAGAAAGTCCCCGCAGAAACACTCCTGGATGAAACGATCTTCATTTCCCATGACGAAGGGCCTCACCACACCTTTCCAGCCTGACTTCTCAGCAGACACCACAGAGACCCACAAGCTCCCAAGCGCTCGCTCCCAGAGCATGCTGTCTTGACCTTTTTCTTTGAGATTCTTATAGCAAACTGGCCTTTACCCCAAACCTTCTGATTTATGACCTCTCTCTGACCTCCGATACCTGCCGGAAGCCAGAACAGCTTTGGCTCTGGCTCCTGGCCAGCTCTCCCCGTCCTCATCCCAGCCTCTCAGGGATCATGGCTTTGTTGCTGGACTAGAGAGGCAGGAATCTAAGGAATGGAGACACTGATCCTACATCATCTTGCTTTGTCATCCTTCATAGGGAAAGTGAGGGCTGCATTTAGGACTGGTCCCTCCGGAACTCTCTGACCCTCAGTATTTTCATAAACACAGTTGAACAATATGATGTTTAACGTTCCTCTGGCTTTGATAGTGCTGATAAAATCTACTTGAAAACATGGAGCAATTTTGAGCCTCAGTGAACAGGTATTTGCAAGATTCTCTGAGTTGCCAAGATGAATGCAGTAATATGACCATAGGGGTTATCTTGATTCTGATGTGTCTGTATTATGTCTGCGCAGTTGAAGTTGGAGAAAGTGGAGACATAGCCCCTCAATGATTCTTCGTTTCCAAATAAATGAGCCGCTTTCACAGGAATCCTTTTTAACGTGTCATAAAATTAACTATGGGAAAAGATAATGTTACAGATATCTTTAGGCACTTCAGGCACGCACAGAGCTACACTTGGCAAGGCAATATTAGGAAAATGTTTTGATTCTAAAACACTTAATGAGGATTCCCAGATAAATTAAAGCATCTCCATCTGCTGTCTTGCATAGTAGGTGATATTTTACCCTTGCACAATCATCTCCAAATCTCATTCCACCAGGAAGACTTCTAATCACAGTTTAATTTTAGAGCAATATTCCACTTGGCAATCAATAAGCTACTGTCGTCAAACTTTGATTTAATAGGAGACGCAGATAACATTGTCCATATTATGCAGAGAAAGAAATACTTTCTGGAAAGGGGAGAGAAGGAGGATGTCTTTGTCTCTCACTTTCCCCTACTGCATACCATTCTAGTTCACAAAAGCCTATAAAACAATAACCCCGTGTTGCTTGAATATAAATCTCATGTTTTACATCAACACCATGAAGAAGCCACCGCCCTTTGAGCAGCTTTCCTCCACCAGCTAAGTATGTCCTCTTAATAAAACAAGAATAAATGGGTTCTGAGTCTTTTACTAACAAACATTTCCTTCCTCACCAACTTTATTTGGGTCAGGATTCATGAGAATTATACAGTTGTCTTATGGCCGATTAGGGGCAAGAGTGGCCAGGCGGGGACACCACCCTCCAAGCATGATGTCCAGTGGGCAGTGGGCAACATGACAAGGCATGATGAACCTGAAGAGAGAGTCCTAAGAGTAGTCAGAGAGGTTAAGGTGCAGCAGCAAATTCTACGGCAGAAATGATTCATGAGGTTAGAAGCCTAGAAAGATGGCAGCAGTCTAGGAATGGACATTTTGGAAGGTCAGGGCCAGGGGTCCAGAACTAAGGTGCTGGCCATCACGAGAGCCACGTGCCCACTGACCTGAGAGGCTGGCTGTGTGGTTCACGGTCCTCATGGCTAAAGGATCTGGGGTGACGGAACAAGACCTTCCAGAACATCTACTCCTGTGATTCCCACCACTTTCATAACTAAGTCACCTTTGTGTTAAATGTCTCCCTCCCTCCATGGACTCAGTAGTGGCAAGGAATTTTGTCCACCAAAAAAATGTATTTATAGTCATTCACTTTCCCATTTGAATTATTCAAACCCAAACTAAATGCTAAAGAGAAGGCTCTCAAAGATAAACTAAGGAGTACAACAGTAACCTGATACAATTCTAAACTTGGCATTTTCATTTGCATGCACAATGACATGTGTTGTCTTAATTAAGGATAGTTATAAATTTCTGTTTCACCTTTTGAAATGTTGAAAATTGCTTAGGACTTCTTTTTATTACTTTTGATGACCCAAGGAGATCCTGGGCTTTGGGTTAGGAGCCTTGATCTGGTACAAACTTCTCACTGGATAGAAGACTAGACAAAGGTCCAGAGAGGTGCAGTGAGTACCTTGTGCTCACACAGTGGCTAGAATTCAAGCCTCTTAATACTTAATATAATAAAAAGGCCCCTTATATAAGGACTTGAAGCACATCATTTAATGCCCAGCTGCCTATGTAAGCCTTTACACAGAGTACTGTCTACTGAGGGTTGCTTTAAGTAGGTTTAATACAGGAAAATGGTCATAAAGATGATCATCGCCAACAAGATGGCGAGCATTTGTTGAGGCTTAGGTAATAAAAGAAGATCAGTTTCAAAAGGTTTTCTAATTACTGGTCAACTATCCCAGTTTACTCTTGAGTTCAGCAACTGTGGGTCAAGCACAGCGCAAGGTTCTAGGATGACAGAGTTGAGGAAGATGGAGCCTGGTGGGGAAGGCAGACCAGGAATCAGGCAAATCTATCTGAGAAGGAAGGTCTTTGAAAGCAAGAGCGCAGGGGGCTGTGTGTGAGGAATCAATTAGGAATCTGGATATCAGTAGAGACTGAAGTTCTATGGAATTATTTCTGCAGGGGGAGGGAAAGCAAGCCTTGTTCAGGGGAGGTTTCGCAGAGGTGGTGCTATTCAAATGTCTTTTTTTAAAGATTTTATTTATTTGAGAGAGAGAGAAAGAGGTGAGCAGAGGGAGAGGGAGAAGCAGACCCCCACTGAGCATGGAGCCTGAGGAGGGCTCGATCCAGGACCCTGGGATCACGACTTGAGCCAAAGGCAGCTGCTTAACCTACTGAGCCACCCGGGCACCCCTCAAGTGTCCTTTTAAAAGGGACTAGGATTCAGGCAAATGGGTAGAAGAATGGGCATTGCACACAGAGCAACCTGCCCATGAAAAGTCTCAGAACTAAGGGAGTCCACCTCTGGCCCAGATGGTGACTCTGGACAAGATAGAAAAAGGTGTTCGTTCCTTAAGACACTGTCACCATCTGTCAGGAAAGGGTGGCACCCATACACGTTTACAGTTCTGTGACTTTGAACAGCGCCCCAGTATCCGTACAGAGTGCCACGCTTCCAGCACAGCGCGCAGAGGCCTGGGCTGTGGGAGTGTATTAAATATCACACCAGCGCCTTGCCTGGGCCGTGTCCTGAAGCGAGCTACAACCGGAGCCTGCCCCACTGAATTATCCTGACTGGCCCTGGCAGGCTGAGGAAGCCCCTGCCACAGATGTGCCTTCAGCATGTGAGCAGTCCTGTTTTTCTCTCTGGTCACAGCACTAAGACCATGGAGGGAAGCCTCCATCTCTCAAGGGCAGGCGCGGCTCTTTTTCCTTCCATCTGGACCCAACAGCTTTTTCCAAAGCCCTTCGGGCCTGTTCACACGTAGCTGAAACACATCTCCTATTGATCAACAGCTCGAAGGGAAAGTCTCGTGAAATATGCTCTTCCTTTTGTCTCCACTAGGCCCTTCAGCATCATCATGCTGTTCACGAAATTTCCTACATTGCAAAGGACATCACAGATCACCGGGCCTTTGGATATGTTTGTGGGAAGGAAGGGAATCACAGATTTGTTGCCATAAAAACAGCCCAGGCGGTGAGTATCCCCATCCGAGGAGGGCTCCTCTCCTAGTAGCTTTAGGGGACAGTGCGTCCGGTCACGCTGTGGGTCTTTGAAGCCCGCCTCTGATGTAGGTCGAGACCATGCTGATGCTTAGGCGCCCATGTCCAGAGCATAAATAGCCTCGGAGCAAGGAAACGGGGGGCTCAGGCCCATCCGGTCTTCTTCTTGTTTTTTCTAATGTGTATTTCATAATGACTAATTATTTTCCTTTCTGATTAAGCTGGATGGAGGCACCACTATACAAATAAGTTTCCTTGTGTTCATAGCCTCATTTAAAAAGAAAATAAGAGAAAACAAATAGCTGTTTTGCATAAGGCCTGCCCTAATTTTATTGTATTCGAAATTACTAATAAATAAAAGCAGTGCCTTTTATGCTTATGATTATGAATTTGCAAATATAATTAGTTGAAGAAATGAACTTTAGCCTAGATGCAATTTGCTAAACCAATATAAACAAGGTAGAATTAATTAAAGATGGAATGCTTTCAGTTTAATAGGAACAGGAAGGGCGGGGGCTGTAGCCGGCAAAAAACAGAAACAGGCCTCTCTGGCTCAGGACGTTTCCCTTACTAATGCACTTTATACCCCCTTTTACTCCAGGCTGAACCTGTTATTCTGGACTTGAGAGATCTCTTTCAACTTATTTATGAATTGAAGCAAAGAGAAGAGTTGGAAAAAAAGGCACAAAAGGATAAGCAGTGCGAACAAGCTGTGTATCAGGTATACCCGTGAATTTCTCTGAGCACCAGAGAAGATTGGGACTTAAAATATTAACAGACGTGAAAACTGATAGTCAGGGCTTGTCCTCCTGCTGCCAAGTAGAAATAAACAAAGATGAAAGGTTCCCGTGTAAATTACAGGCACCGAAAGCACGCAGTTAGAGATGATCTTTTATTCTCTGAAATCCTGGACGTGTTCGAGAAAGTGAAATTTTGAATTCCAAGGAAGATTTCCGGGGGAGGAGAACAGAAAGACACAATTGCTTTTGCTGTTGTTAAGGGTGGGGGTGGGGGCGGCTACAAGATGGCTCGTTTTTCCTTTGTGGGTTGTTTTGTGCCTGAAATGACCCAGCAGCCTCTCCTCTCCAGAGCCGGTTTCTTTACTGTCCTGTAATTTCTGAATACAGTTTCATACCTCTCCCTTTATTTATATCCTCTGCTTCTCAACCTCCCTTCTTTCGCTCTGCTGTAGACAATTTTGGAAGAGGATGTTGAAGATCCTGTATACCAGGTAATTTCTGGAAGCCGTCGGGGTTTTAGGGTCAGGAGTGGCGAAGAGCCCCTGACTGCAGAGCCTGGAGAGGGACGAGATTGGTTCCCAGGGTGAGGGCTGGGTCTCCATGAAAAACAAACAGATGTTTGGCTGACATCCGTGACATGAGATCTGGAGATACGCTTCTCCCTTCTTGCCCCTGCCTCGGCCCCCCCACAGTCTATAAATATGTGATCCCAGAGCGGGGTGTTTTCGGGAGTGTCTTGAATATTCCAAGTTCATTAGGAGGCTTCTCTGACTTAGGAACCAGGGCTGGGGACTGAGTTTTGGTGACTTTGGAGTACAAGCAGGGCAGTTTGTAAGTTTTGGGAAGGCTGTGGGGGCAAGTCTCTGGCCCCTCTGATGAGCCAGCTCGTGCCATGGGCGCTGTTGGGAGGAGGGTGAGGGAGACCCTAGAGACGTCCTAGCCCATAGATTTCCCTGAACTCTGCAAGGTTGCAGCCCAGGTGGGGCCAGAGAGATGACTTCTCTTGGATCCAACTATGTGCTCTGTACAAACAGATGCAGAAAGAAGGGAAGAGGAGGCCTCCCACCACCAACCCCAAACCCACTCATGCTTATTCCTAAGGAGAGAAAGCCAAAAAATGGACTTGTTGGACATAAAACCCAAAACTTCTGTTTCTAACCAGACATACCTGGGTTGTGTGTGTGTGTGTGACACATGCATTGTTATTCAGTGCCTATTTCCACACAGAAAGCTGGTATAGCTGTGACAAAAATAAAATAATATGGATAAAATAAGTAATATAATATGAATAACTTGAAGTAGAAGTATCTAGCCTATGTGGCTTTTAACAAAAGCCAAAGATGTGCCTAACTGCATGCCCTCCCTCTAGAATGCTGAGGGCGAGGATTTGTCTAGAACATGAGCTCGTCCCCTGGCTAACTGACTCACAGAGACTGAAGAATATTGCCCTGTTTGAAATGGCCCGGTCCTTTAGAGTCTGAAACATGCACAGGAAAAAAAAAAAAAACAACCGATTTTCAATATTTAAAACTCAGAATGTAAAATCAGGTGATATCTATGGGATGAGGAGGTTTGTCGTTTGTAAGCACTTCCGGGCCAAGTGAGGATGTTGGGCTTGAGAGAAGCAAAGGGGGGCAATTGCTGTTACCCAGATTACGAAGTTGGGCCACTAGATGTTCCCAGGAGATGTCATTCGCACTCAGCAGCGTGGCACATGCAGATATTACTGAGAGCAAGTGCCGTCGCATGAAGAGGCCACATCTCCAGAGAGATACGCGGGGTCCCATGCCCTCACGGCCATCAGACCCTTACCTTCTTCCTTAGAAAAGGCAGGAGTGTGCAAGGCACGTGCAGTGTTTCAGTGATCCCCTTGTCTCTTGAAGGTGTTTTCTGCTGCAACTGTTTCTTTAATGCTCACTGTGATTTGTATCCTAAATTCCAAATGCCTTTTTTTCCCCCCTCTCTCTTCTTCCCCTCTGACCTCTCCTCTCTGGCCGCACCATAATAGTACATTGTGTTTGAGGCTGGACACGAGCCAATCCGTGATCCTGAAATGGAAGAAAACATTTATCAGGTATAAAATCGCTTCTCTCTCTTTCCATTACGCCACTGCCTCCTTCCGTTGCGCGGACAGGTCCCCAGAACCTGGGGCATGCTCCTCACAGGGTCTCTCCATGCTCTAGGTCATCCAGGCTTGGTCAAATACCTTCCTCTGAGTTGGCTTTTACCGATTGACCAGTAGTTTCTACGCCTTATTGTAGAAATGTTCAATCGCCCGTTGAGTGCGGTGTTTTAATTGTTAATGGATCTTAACTATTTTCAGTGGACTCAAGAATCAAACATTCCATTGGAATAAAGTAATCCAGGAGGGTCCTTCATTTCTCCAAAGAAGGTGCTCATCAAATTTCTTTAAAAAGCCAACTGCACTCCTGAAAATCAAGGACAAATTCAAAACGCTGTTGCAAAACAGCACTGGGAATATTAACTGAATAAAAGAAAGTACAGCTCAAGGTTTCACGCCTCCTAAAGGGAAGGTAAATTAATATTCTTAAATGTCTGCTCATGTGAAGAGCACTGCACACACTTTGTGATTCATTTAATTCTGACAAACATGCTCTGAAGTAGGTATTTAATCCCGCTTTTACAAGGGGAAACTGAGACTCAGAGACGTTGAGTAGCTTCCCGGGGGCTGTATAGCTATTTAGAGCTGAGATCAGACCCATTATGAGTGAAGGCAAAACTCACACATCCTCCCCCATGCTTTTCCATCAAAGAGTTTGAGAAATTGCATCATAGCAACACATCAAACAAATATGACAACATCCAGTTTTTCACTAATTAGAATTTTAGCCTGAATTTGAAATATAAACATTATGGAAGAAGGAAAAAATTTATTTAATAAGTGATTTTAATTTTCTTAATTTACTCAGTTGTGCGGTCTGCTTTTCTGCCTTGGGCATGCATTACTTGTGTAATAAAAGTAAAACAGATTTTCAATTTCTGTCTAATGCACAGAATTCTAAATGACCAAAGTATCACATCAGCTCTACCAACAAGTCGGCTTAAGCCAGTCCCATGGAGTAATAATCGAAGTATTTCTATCCCCTGGAACTGTCTGGATTGGATGCAAGTGGGAGGTTGTGCTCTGAAGTTTTGTTTAAAATCATCACTCACAAAGTTTCCAGTCTTTACACAGAGAACTTGCATATTTGTTCTCGGTGTCAGATTTTAAATTACTACAATCTTGTGGTGTCTGAATATGGGGCCAAAAGAGCCATTAACCAGTCATCCTCTGAAGAAAAAACACCTTTCAAGACAAAATTAGGCTTTTCAGCACAAGGTTTCTGAATTCCAACCGAGCAGTAGTTGGCGGGGCTCCCACTGTGCCCTGTGGGGGGACTGCTGGGAGTGTGGGACATCCTGTGTGCAGGAAGAATTCGTCTAGGCTGGCAGAGAACTGGGCTCTGGTTCTGGCCACATCACCACCTAACTTTGGCTGAGTGGTAGTGGGCAAGATACTTGCCCTCTCTGAGATTCCCTTTCCCCAGTGATAAGGTAGGGGAGTAATTTCTCCATAACTCACACTTGGAATGAGAATGAAGCAAGATCATGTGAACGATGTACAGAAGAGACTCTATCCTGGGTCACACAGTGTGTGGATTCAGGATCTTAGTCCAGGTACCAACTCAGCCATTCATCCAGCTTGTCGAGTTCCTTTCTGTCTCCGAGCCTCAGTGTACTCATCTGTAAAATGAGCAGCCAAGACTGAAGAGTCTCGACGGGCCCTTTGCTGCTTTTTGTGACTCATGCCTCATCACAGGACAGTGATTCTTTAGAGAATCATGTTGGCTTGCTTTACGGGGCAAACAAGACTCTTAGAAGTGTGTGTGTGTGTGTGTGTGTGTGTGTGTGTGTGCGCGCGCGCGCGCGTGGTCTATAGCTACTTAACATTTATTGAGTGCTGACTGTGGGCCGGCTCTGTGAATGGGGTCTACATGCAATATCTTATCTCTCACAACAAGACTGTGTGGCTTGAGCCATCATTCCCACCTTACAGACAGAACAGTGGGGCTCACACAGATGAGGTGCCTTGCCCAAGGTCACAGAGCTATAAGACGTGGCCCCCTCACTCACAGCCAGGTCTCTCTGACCTCAGTGAATAAATAAATCCCAAGGTTCTTTTCAGCTCAGAATATCCTGATGCAGTTTCATGATTAGCTTCTGTGTAGGTATCAAGTCACTATCTAAAAATCACACTTGTTTTAACAGTTCTGACCTCCGGATCTTCCCGTCAGTCCATCATTAGCAGGAAGGTACCATTTAAGGAAATGAATATTTTATCACCCTCTGTTCTCCTCTCTTGCTTTGCCAGTCAGCTGAGCCTCAATTTGCTTAAGGAGAGATAAGCTCTTGGGCCTGAAGATAAGGCTGGGCTTTTAAGGAGCTGCGATTAGGATCCGGGCTCCTCTTTGTGTTTTAAGAGCCTAGGAGTGAGTGTTCCATAGCTATTCCTCCTGAGTAGATTGCAGTGTTTCTTATTCTTCAGCTTGGCCCAGGGTGGTCTCAGATTTTCATCCGTTCCATTTTGTGGAACGAGGCAGACCTTATCACTGGGACAGACGAGGCACCTGGGGCCTAATCCTTGAGCTGTTTTGTGGTCTTGGGCGAAGTACATAACTTTTGTATCTCAATCTCCTGGGCTGTAAAATGAGGGACGCTACGTCATCTGCTTCTAGAAGTGATGCGAAGGTGTAAAGCGCTTGGTACATAGTAGGTTCTGTGTAAATGTTGGTTCCCTTTACTTCCTAAGAATGTCATCGGTACCCGATGCTGTTCAAGATGTCTTATGATGATGTATTAAGTGAAGTAGAACATGACTTGCTCGCCTCCTCCTCTCAGAGAGCCTAGCAGAAAGTTGCAACCTCGCCTGACTTTGCTATTTATAACCGCTGCGTAAGGGAGGGAGAGACTCTTGAGTAAATGTAACCTCTCTTTGAGGATCAGTAGTCTCATTTTCCAAACTGGATTAATAATAATAATTGTCTTTCTTTTTGCGTGCACCAGAAAAAGTTATCCGTCATCTTTTTTAAAACAACACAGAACCTTGCGGTACAAGGGTTTTTACACCTCACTTAACGTTGACCCTTGCAATAACTCAGGAGGATAAGAATAGCTATGATGACTATCATTTTAAACCGTAAGGAAATCAAATCCTCCAATTCAAGGGCTGGGCCCAAGGCCAGAGCCTCGGCTTCTCAACCCGGTATTCTGTAGCACGTTAACAAGCTTCCTGCGCCAGCAAGACCGCAGCCTTCCACCCAGGCATTGTTCACGTTCCTTGGTTCGAAAATCATTTTTAATCGCCCATGATGTGTCAAGTATTGTTATTTTAAAATGATAAGTCTCTGCTCCTGTGTCACTCAACCCTTAAACTGCCTCTCTAACACTCTTAGGATGTTGCTGAGCTCAAAGTGTCTTCTGTACCTATGGTGGTTAACGTGTAGCTTTGACAATAATCCCACATCTGTTAACTCCTTCATTCAGAGCGCAGTTATGGATGGTGCACCTAGCATGTGCCGGGCACATGGGGATGGGCTAGACCGTGGCGTGGTCCCGACCCCCCGGGAGTTTCTAGGTACCCCCTTGAATGTCTCCAACAGCGAGGTGAGAAGACTGAGGTTCAGAGAACAAAGGGACACTCTGAGGTCCCACAGCCTGTGGCAGAGCTGGGATCAGGAACCAGATCTCCTGCTTCCTTTTGGTTCAGAACTGTTCTCACTCGCTCTGCAGTGTCATGTTATGAAATGGTCTACAGGCAGAAGGGACCAGCCAGGTAGCGAGGAGAACCCGGACCAGGCTCTCTCTGGTCTTCATCCCTCGGGCACTTCTGCCAGTGTTCTGCCCTTAGCACACACATGGTATACGTTTGATGCTTAAACATTGCCTGTGTAACCGGTATTTACCGATGGGGAACAGGCTAGTGAAATATCTGTCCTGCCCTAGCTTACAGCTGCAGTGTGGTTTGACAGGTCCCACATAAGATAAAGCACATTTTATGCTCATGTGAGTAGCCCGATTTCTTTCCCACCTCCCCCCAGTAAAACAAGGAGCTCCATTCCATCGTGGGCCATATCCAGCGTGTTCGCCATCATTGTCCCGGGCAAAGCACAGAGCACAATGCATAATAGGTTCTTGGCCACTTTGATTTTTTAGTGGAAGGCTGTAGCAGAGGTTACAGAGGGTATAGAGGAAGGCTCCCACCAGGTAGAGAGCCAAGCAAGGCTCCCGAGAAGACTTCCCAGCCGACATAAATCTTAAAGGACAAACAGGCAGATTGATATCTCACCCATGGGAGAGCCAAGCAGCAAAGCTTTTTCAATTATGCACAGTTTGGGTTTATCCATCCTGCCGCTTCTCCTCCATTTGCAGGGATAATTGAGAGTCAGCCGCGGTTCAACTTGCTAAGTGCCCATAGTGAGCCGTGAATTACGGGGAACAGAAATGCTGTTCATTTTGCGCAGGAAAGGGTGAGCTAGTAAAAATACAAGTGTGGGCTGGTAATTTATTGGCCCTTGTTAACAAGGGCTCGGTAGGCATTCTTAGAGGATTTCTTTTAGATGGCGGCCGGTTATCAGGAGCAAAGAAATTACGTTCTTCATTGGCTACCTGAGAGCTGAGATTTGCAAGAGCAGCTCAGAAAGTGCATTTTCTGCATCTCCATGCTCTCTCATAGTCCTCTTTTCTGCAAAAATGTGCACAACCTTTTGAGAGTGTAGAATGTGATGTCCAAGAAAAAGAAGCAGTGGGAACAGCTATGGGGACAGTGGGGACTGTCTGTATAGTGTCGTAGTTAAAAGGCCAAGTGCCAGGACTCCCACTCTGGCAGCCCCGCTCATCTGCAGGACCCCTCCTCTGCTTCCTTTTCCTCCTCTGCAACACAGTTGTCATCCTTACCCAACTGACTGGTCCCAAGGATTACATGAGAATACATGTAAACACAAACATTCAGAACAGTGCTTGGCAGACAGAAAGCACCCTGTCAATGTGAGTTCGTGCCTTGTCTGGTAGCCAGAAAGAGCTGGGTTTGAAGCTCATCACTTAGCTAGCTTGGAAGCTTTGGAAGAGTTTCCCTAACATCTCTGAGCCTCACTTTCTACTATGTAAAGTGAAGATTCTAATACCGAGTTCTTAGGATTATTATAAGGATTTGAAGTTAAGCTGATGAGAGTGGAAACAGCAAAGGGGACTTGAGGAATGAGCTGAAATTCCTCCTTCTTCATGTGGTAGAGTTGGCTGGTCCAAGCCTAAAAGACACTTTTTCTGTTTCTTCACTGTTGCCCACATTTCTGATGATATATTTACCCAGAAGACATTTACCAAATGCCTACTGAGCTGCAGGCACCATGCCTCCTCTTGAGGAGCTCCGAGTCTCATGAAAAGGAACACAGATGAGCAGACAATTGTAAAATCACTACAGGCTGAGGCGTCCGATGGCGGTGTGAGCTGCCCTGTGCTGGGTGCTGGGAAGCATGAGTGGTTGCTTTCAAGCCAGAATGTTTCGGTGTAAAGCCCTTGATTGACTCATTAGAAAAGTATTCAACATGTCTACTGTTGTTAGTGTTACAGAATACGTTCTTATACTTACTTATATAATGTATCAGTGGTGAAAGAAGCCATCATTCTAACACTTTACAGTATTATAGGTCCTAATAGTTTTCATTTATCATCTCTTTTCTCCTTTGATCCCCACAATAACCCAAACGAGAAGCAGAGCCAATAGCACCCATTTTATAATGGTGAAGCTCAGAGGAGCTAAGTGACCCGCACGGGGTGATAAGTTACCAAGTGGCCCAGTAAGACCAGATGGATGAGTCAGAGGAGAGAGGGAGGGAAGAAAATACAGATACATATTAAAAAACAATTGAGATTTTCCGGATTCTTGTCTTACGCTTTTCATGCCATTGATGACCCCTTTTCTTGGAAAAAAACCTTGTGCTGAATATCACGTGACTTGTCTACGATCCCAGCAGAAGCCATTCTTGATACTGAGACCTTGATATTTGCTATATTTTAAATAACCTGGATCTCAGTCTGTGCACCAAGCAGCTTAAGCTCAGCCACAAACTAATTTTAATCACTTCGCACAAGTCAGAACACCTTTCTGGGTCCCATTTCTGTCTTTGGTGAAACGAGGATGATTTTTATCCACCATGTGACCCCTGAGGAGACGTCTCTGCAGCCTCCTGTTCTGTGATTCTGTGAGGAGCCCAGTGGCAGAGACCCCCTGCAGACATTAATGAAGTGATTCACACACTCCTCCCTCATCCAGCTGTCCCTAGGGAAGGGGCCTGGCCTGCCTTTGATTTGGGACCCTCGGGCCTCGGGGGCTGTTCTCCTCCACACTCAGCCAGCCTGGAGTTGGAGTGGGGTTGCTTTGTTCTTTGAAAGTGGAATATCAAAGTGTTTTGACTGTGTTGAATTTGGTTTTTCCACAGGTTCCCACCAGCCAAAAGAAGGAAGGTGTTTATGATGTGCCAAAAAGTCAACCTGTAAGTGTAAGTATACCTTCTTTCTTCTGCCAGGTTCCTGTAACCCCCATTCATATGAAACTGTGTCTACCACCTGAGGAAAGAACCCCTCTTCTGGATATAAGTGTCACAACTGGTAGAGCTTTGCCAGGGTCTGCATGCTAAGGACTCCTCAGTGAGTCAGAGGGAAGGAGGCACAAGGTGGAAATGGTGGGGCTGAGGAAGAGGTGCCAGTCTGGACCAAGGTCTGGCCGCATGAGTGGCAGTGAGTTGAATTGTGCAAACCACTATGTCTGAGGGCCTCAAGGTCTCAGGTGTGCAATGACAAAAGTCTCCCGCCAAAGACTATATTATACATGGTCAGATGGGGGCAGTGTCTCGATCCTGGGAAGAGGGTTGCCATCCAGTTGGAAAGTAGTTGACGGGTCTCAGAGGGACAGTCGAAGAGCTGGCCAAGGCCTTTGGCGTGTGTGAGGGTGCAGCCAGTGGACAGAGCACTGTGAAAAAGGCCATGTGTAGTGGGCTTTCTAAGAACTCAGGAGGTCCACTACCTCTAGACCCCATCAGCTGGAGGGACTCCTGGAAATGGGAAATCTCAAGCTCTGTGACACTGCCCCATGCCACTGCGAGGCCAGGCTCATATATAGGACCTCCAGTTGGCCCTCAGAAGGCAGCCTCAGAACTTTTGCTCCGGGGGACGTATGACTTGGCCACAGCCCATGTAAAAAGAACTAGGGTATTTAGTCACTGTTGATCTCAGCTCAGTAATGAGTAGAAAGAACACAGGCTGTGAAGACAGACCCTTAGAAATTCCAGCTCCAACCCTAATCGGACTGTTGTGAGGCTGAATGACGCTATCTGGGACATTGTTATTGGTTCTGGACCCCACCCTGTGAGAGACATGAAGGCACCCCTGCACGTTTCAAGGTCAGATCGATAGGGCAGTTTGAATCCCCATTCCCAGGGGAGCTGCAGAAGGACATAGAAATGCTTGGCCTGGAGAAAAGAAACCATAAATATGGAGATGGGAGTGCCAAGGGCCCCTAGATGGAAGAGGGAGTACACTGTTCTGTGTTGCCCGGCTCATGGAACCGAGACTGGTGAGGGGCCCTGCAAGAAAGCCACCTTCAGCCCAGAG
Source organism: Phoca vitulina (assembly GCF_004348235.1). Taxonomy (NCBI): domain Eukaryota; kingdom Metazoa; phylum Chordata; class Mammalia; order Carnivora; family Phocidae; genus Phoca; species Phoca vitulina. The sequence continues at coordinate 55,970,733 of NW_022589705.1, forward strand.
GCAGAGTGACCTTCCTGAGCGGTGGGTCGGAGCTGTTAAGGGTAGAACAGCTGGTACGTAAGGGAGTGAGCTCCCCGTCACTGGAGCTGGGCAAGCCTCTGAAGACCACCTGTCAGAAAGACTGGGGGGACTCAAATGGGGAGCAGGTAGAGGGGAAAGAGGAGCTCTGTTGTCCCTTCCAAGCCTGAGCTGCTGTCCTCTTGAGTTGAAAGTGTTTCTGGTTCGTTCCTACCCTCCCCTGCCCCCGCTCGTCTTTTACCTGGTGAAATTTCTTCCTATCAGCCTCCATTTTTTACCCACTATCTTGCAACCGCCATACCCCACCTAAATACTACTTCCGGAAGCCAATGTGCGTTAGATTTCGTGAGAAAGCATATCCAAGTGCAGGGCCCTTCTCCAAAACTTGAGTCTACAACGTAGTAGAGAACGTGCACCACGGTGCCCTTGGAGAAAAAGCTCTTTTTCTCCCTGAGGCCTTTGCATTTGTCAAGCCTCCTTGTCATTGTGACTCTGGTCTGTTCTCCGTATTTCCATTTGCTTCAGCTCCCATCACACAGCTCCCTACAATTCAGTTTGTGCCTAAATTGCCTCACTTGCCCCTAACAGGTTTAGATATGTGAGGAAACATGCTCCATTTGCCGCCTTGGTTTTTGTGAACTTATTAACCAGTCTGGCCATACCATCTCCATGCTTAATAGCTCAAAAAAAAAAGAAATCCAAACTCCTTAGCCTGACATACACAACACCCAGATGCCACCCTCAGCCTGTACCTCTTGTCTACCTCCCCCTGGTCCAGCTCTACTGAACTCTGCAGCCTCCTGAAGTAGCCTCGTCCTCCCCTGACATCCCAGCTTAGCTTCAGGCTCTGGGGGCTCAGGGAAACTTTCTGATCTCACCCCTCCCTCTGTGCTCCACTCCTTATCATTCCTCTATTTTAACAGCACTTGGCACACAGTGTCGAAACTCTTCTCTTTGCACATTACTTCCAGGAGCTTCCTCAGGTTCCTGAACTACCAGAAGCAAGCCCAGGGCCTGGCACATGGAAGCCGGGCATGATACAGCCGTGCTAGGAGGTTTTCATAAACATGCAAATGACTCTGCCCTGTAGAAGGAATTGATGAAAATCCCTGGTACTTTCTTTTAAAGGGAATTCCCTGTTTTTCTGACTCTGAAATAGGCATTAAGTAAACGTGCTAAAGTTTTGCTTGGGAACTATCTGGGCTGCCTGAGTGGCCTGCAGGAGCTCCCAGCCCTCTGTTCCCACAGAGTCCTAGAAGCATCTGGGCCGAGGCTGGCTTTTTCATGAACAGTTTCAACATTTTTAAAAGCCAAAGAGAGGTTGCAAGTCAAAAGCACCAGCTCTAAGGGAGAGAGAGGCAGATGCTTGCATTTGGAATCTCAACTCCTGCTCTTAACAACCTGTGGGACTACTCCTAAGTTCCCTTGTTTCTCTGTGCCTCACTGTTCTCATCCACCAAAAAGAGGAACTGAACCCAACTTACTAAATGGTTTTGAGGAGAAGATAGCATATGGGTTGGAAACTTGATCCCACTTGCCTAAACCTCCCAGAGGTACTTTAAATATCCCACATCCCTCACTGTTCTGGGATCTTCCTGTCCTCCAGGCTTGCCCCTATAGACCTGCCTCTCTGATGAGCGCATATTCCCTAGGATTCCTTTGTGCTCTGAAAATCCCTGCTGTGATCTTGCTGTTTGCTCCTTTACCACCTGCTCCTTAGCCAGAAAGACAAGTAAACCAAAGACAACCAAATTAGTGCATATTAAGCAGCTTCCAAGACGCTTGGGGCCCTCCACAGGTTTCCCACCAGAAGGGAGACTGCCCTGTGGTGTGTTGCACTAGATATCCCTGGGTTTCTTCTTCCTTGGGTCCAAGTCTGCCCAGAGCCCAGTAAGTGACTTGGTGTGGGGCAGTCGCTGGGGAAAACCACAAATCAGCCCCAGAAGAAATGGCCTGATCTTCAGCATCAGACCTGGGTATGCTCTCATCCTGGCCACCTACCGAGGGTCCTTGAGTATCTTTTTTCATCTCTAAACCTCAGTGTCATCATCTTAAAGAGAAAATCATGCCTGCCTTGTAGCTTTGTTTGGAGGATTAAAGGACACATTCATGTAAAACCCTTAACAGAGCATATGGATTAGATTAAATGAGGACATTTCCGTGTGTTGTCATTACAAGCGATGCACCGGCAAACAGTTCTCACCGAGCAGGGGAGTGCAAGTATGCTAGGTAATTGCACACCTCCTCTGGGAAGCCTTCTTTACCCCAAAGTAAACCTCCACCCCTCCACCCCCCACCGCCGGAGACCACTGTGCTCCTCTTTGCAGTGATAACAGTGCATTGTTACTTTTTCTTAATGAATCCATGTGAGCCCTTGACTTTGATTTTTTTTTTAATATTATTGTGTTATGTTAATCACCATACATTAAATCATTAGTTTTTGATGTAGTGTTCCATGATTCATTGTTTGCGTATAACACTCAGTACTCCATGCAGAACGTGCCCTCCTTAATACCCATCACCAGGCTAACCCATCCCCCCACCCCCACCCCTCTAGAACCCTCAGTTTGTTTCTCAGAGTCCATAGTGTCTCATGGTTCATCTCCTGCTCCGATTTCCCCCCCTTCATTCTTCCCCTCCTACTATTTTTTTTTTTCTTAACATATAATGTATTATTTGTTTCAGAGGTACAGGTCTGTGATTCAGTAGTCTTACAGAATTCACAGCGCTCACCATAGCACATACCCTCCCCAATGTCTATCACCCAGCCACCCCATCCCTCCCAGCCCCCACCACTCCAGCAACCCTCAGGTTGTTTCCTGAGATTAAGAGTTCCTCATATCAGTGAGGTCATATGATACATGTCTTTCTCTGTTTGACTTATTTCACTCAGCATAATACCCTCCAGTTCCACCCACGTCGTTGCAAATGGCAAGATTTCATTCCTTTTGATGACTTTGATTTTCTTAAAGGTCTTGGCTTTGGGGTTAATGACAGACAGTACCTGCCTTAGAGTGTTTGTGTTAAGGACTAAATGAGCTGAAGGATGTGAATCAGCCGAGGGCTTGGTGCAGAGTAGGGATTCAACAGCATGAGCTGTTCTATTCTATTTGTTTCTTCTACTTTTCTGTGAGCTCCTTGAGGACAGGAATCACTCCTAATCATTACTCTCTAAAGTAACTCCTCTGGGGACTTGGGATCTCTTTGAGCTTTTGATGGTATACTCTTTCCCCATGAAAAAACAAAACAAAACAAAAAAACCCACACATGTGCCCATGTAAATTTTTGTGGGCCTTGAAGCCAATAGGATCCTTGATTGCAGCCCCAAAACCTCTGTCGTAGAGCTCAGTCCCTGGCTCATTGTCACCTTCCGTGGTCAGAGATATTCTCACCGAGGTGTCACTTTTGGTGTATTGGATTCTAGAGTTTGGCACAGAAGTTAGAATCCATTGCATTTCTTATGGGTCTTACCCACCTCAGTGCTTCAACTTATGGGAGCACAGTTTTGTCTTGAGCTGGGCTGCAGGTCCAGAGAGAAAGCCGATTCCCTCTCTTCCCGCTCCCCCACCTTCATGCATCCATGCGCTAGTTTACCCCACCAGGCCCAATAACCTTGGGGTGCTAAACTGTACTTGTACCTTTCTTGTTCCCCTTTCATAAATAACATATTAGGATGCTTTTGTTGGCTTGTTTTAATCCAGACCTATAATGTTCCCTCCTTCTAGCAGATTTGCTCTTAGGGTCATACTACGCTCCCCTCCACCCGTTCCTAGGACTTGGAACCAAGAGAAGGATTAATCCCACTCACTCCCAAAAATATACATTTCCTCGCTTCCTAGTCAAGGCACCTGGAAGATTTGCACCCAGGCTTTATTTTTATGCTGAGGTCTTTGAATTCCAATAGCACAGATGCTGGCTGATAGGGAATGTTAGCTGGCTAGAGAGACAGAGAGGAAGGAGGTATCACTTGGGCAGAGCCTTGAAGGATGAACAGGACGTGGGCAGGCAAAGTACCTTCTGGGCATATCACTGAGGTCCTTTGGGCTCCTGCGTTTTCACTGCCTCTGCTTAGCAGCACTCAGAACTGATGAATTTATCATCATTTTCCTTCTAGAAGAAACAGGGGACATGAAGGTAGTCTTCCTTTCGGCCAGCTGATAATGCTGCTCATGTTCTTTAGACAGACATCCTGGCCTCATTGGGGCTGTCAGGAATGCACATTCCTGAGTGGGGAGGAAGATGTCTGCTAAGCAGCCCATTACCACATCCATTATTTAGTGCTTTGTGCACTCTGTTAGCCTTTGAACATGATTCTGGTTCTGCAGGGGGACTTTAAGAATGGAATGGTGCATTCACAGGTTGCAGAAGTGCCTCTTTCAGACCCTGTTATGCCCCACAACACTGAACTTGGCTGAGACTTAACCTTCATGGTCAACTGTTTCAATGACACGGACCTAAACCTTTGCATGCCTCATGTCATTGTCACATGAGAAACACCCAGCCCTTGTCTTCTCCCCTCCCCTCCTTCCCAGCTCGTGTAATATGCTTATGGCTGAAAAAGAATTCTTCACCCTGTAATTGTCCAGTTTAAAACCCTTTTATGTTGTTGTATTAAACATAAAAGACTTTCTAATTATCAGTAATAACCAGTCAATGGATTCTAGCAGAACTTTCTTTGGCCTTCAAAAGAGAGACTTAAAAGTTTGGCATAGTGGTAAATGGAAGGGACACATGAGTTGTCAAATTAATAAGCTAGCATCAACATTCATTTGTTTCCCATGAAACATGGGTTCAGAAATTGAAAGGAATGATCAGACTCCCCCTGAGATTCTTTCCTCACTTTGGGTGTGATCTTTGCCAATCACTTCGAGTTTCTGAGACTCATTTTTCTGTTCTGCAAAGTGGAAATGATCACCATCCTCTACCAACACCTCAGGGCTTGTGTGAGACTCAGGAAGCAACATTGAGGCATTTTCTGGGGTGAGGATGAAGTGTTGCTTTCACAGCCCCTAGGGGTGTAAAGATTGAGGGCTGGTGTGTATCAGTTGCCTCCAGTTACTTTACAGGCTGACCCAGGATTACAAGAAAGGCTCAAGTTTTATGACAAGAGAGGGCAAATCTGGGCTCAATATCAGAAAGTAATTTGAAACCACCTGAGCTGAGTTTCAGAGGACAGGACAGCTCTCAGAGAGTAGTGAGGTCCCTGGTCCTAGGAGTATTCCAGCAGCAGGTGAATGTTTCTGTAGGGTTCCTGCGCTGTGAAGGTGAGTGCAGGAGTGGACCTCAGAGTCACACATCTGTCTTCGTGTTCACTTGCCCCCATGTTTATTACGTCTAGTATTTCCTTCATCCTCTTGCTCCCACTTTCTCAACTGCCAAGCCAGGCGCCCCAGAGGCCCCACTCCTGTCTCCATCCTCTTCTCCCTGGCTTTCATTGCGCAGCAATTAGTTGTGGCCTTGCCCTGTGACATCACTGCTCTGGCTGGAAACAAGTTTACCAAGCATCATAATCAAGGCACCGCACTGAGCAAGCATTAGGCACAGGGCAGGTACTTAGAAAATCTCTTCCTCCTTAGTTTCCTTCTGGAGAGCTTGGCATCTCTCTGCTGTGTCTTGGAAAGGAGCCATGCTGGGAGAAACTGGTAGAAACCCCAGTGATCAGATCTCAAGTCCAGGCCTCCCTTCATTTTCTTTCTTTGTGTCATAGCACCAGGCCACTAGCCATGCTCACTGAGAGGCTAAGGGAACTTAGCTGGGGAAAAAGCAGGTTGACTTTATTGAGCATATGTTGTGAGCCACAGGATAGCCTAGACTGTGGTTTTGACCTATCTCATTTAGTGATCACAGCTGGGAAGTAGGTGTCAGTTATATATACGGAAGCTTCCAGAGGTCACATTACTCACCTACACTCACAAAGCCAGTAAGTGGCAGAGCTAAAAGTTGAACCTTAGGTTGTTCTGACTCAGGCACCCATACAATTTCTACTAAAACCTACTGCCCTTAGGATTAAAGAAAATGCCAAGCCCCCATCTCCTCTAGACAGAATTAGTACTCAGGCCGGTTTCTGACTCCCATTACTCATTGCTGCTGAGGCCGGCCCCCAGCAGGGGGGTGGCTGTGAACACCTCTCTCCCCCTTTAGCCCAAGTTCCATGAGGCTCGCCCATATCAGACTCGTTCCTGACCCCTCACTCTGCCTGTGCACTGTTTTGTTCATTCTGATGTTGAAAAGATAATTGAGTCCCAAAGAACAAATCTCAATGAAAGCTGCCTCCCTCTGAAAGACCCTCCAAAGGCCCTCCCTTTGGCCTTCCCTGCCTCCCACCCTCCAAACGCCTATGTTTCTCTACAAGACTCCTGTCCCCCAACAATCAGTATTCAGTTGATTTTCCTTGTCCTAGATTTTTTTAAATGTTTTATTTATTCATTTGATAGAGTGAGCAAGCGAGAGAGCACAACAGGGGGAGCAGCAGAGGGAGAGAGAGAAGCAGGCTCTCTGCTGAGCAGGGAGCCCCATGCAGGGCTCGATCCCAGGGTGCTGGGATCATGACCCGAGCTGAAGGCAGATGCTTAATCCACTGAGCCACCCAGGCACCCCTTCCTTGCCCTAGATTTAATTCGGTTTCCCTGCTGCAAATGTAGGAAGAGTCAATCCATTAATGTGAAGAGTTGCCGAAATTCTCTGGACAACTGTTCCTAACCACCCTGCCGCCCCGCCCATCCCCATCTTTCATGGCAAAAAAATTTTCATTCACAATTCAGCAGTTGGTTTTTCCTGTAGTTTGAAATCTGGATCAAGATGTTTCATAATTGAATTAAATCTAGTCTGAACATTTGTCAGTTTCACTTCCTCATTAAGCACCACATTGTAGAGAAATGATAATTATTGGAATGCAGTTAACATAGATGTCACACAAGAGGAGGTCTTCCTGAGCTAAGGGAAAGGAATCTGAATCTGCATATTCCCACGAAGGAAAAAGAAGTTGGCCCCGTCTCATGTTTCTCAGGCAGGCTTTCTTTTCACAGTACTTAACAAAACCGTCCTGAGACAGAATCCAAAATTCCTAGAATCTCAGAGTTAAGGAGAACATGAAAAGCTGCTGGTTTAGCCTTCCCACCGATGCAGGAATCCCTCCAGAGCACTTGTGGTGAGCACCGATGAACATGCCTGACGCTGGCTTTGGCCCCCATGCCTGCAGTGACAGACCTTCAGGACTTGTAATCCCACAGCTCAGGTGTGAAGAGTCCTTTTTTGAGTTTCCTGACAACTTCTATTCATTTATTGATTCACTCATTCATCCACTTGGCAAATATTTACTAAGGACCTCCTACCTGCCAGAAAGTATCCTATTCACTAGAGATAGAAAGATGAATAAGGCTGGCTGCTTGAGAATCTTAATGGTCTCAGGAAGGTAGACTTATACCAATAATTGCAGTCGATGTAATCCAGGCCATAAGAGGCTGTCTAGAAGATGCTGTGGGAGCATAGTGGGGAAGCAGCACACTTTGCCCGAGGGAGTTCAGGGAGGTCTTCACCCAGGAGGTGGAGTCTTAAAAGATGATGGGGAACTTGGCACTGGAGGAAAGTGGAACAGTATTCAGGAAGAAGGAGCTGAATGTTTAAGGCACTGAAATGTGGAAAAGCATGCCATATCCCAGGGGCTGATGAAGAGTCTGGAGTGGTGGGACTGCAGGATGCCTGCATGGCAGCAGGAGACAGGGTGCCAAGGGAAACCAGCACCCGTGAGTGAAGGGCCTGGAATGTGGTGCTCAGAAACTGGGATTGGCTGGGAAGCCACTGATGCTCTAAGGTGTGGAGTGGCGCTATTCGAGTTCCGATTCTCAGCATCACTTTGGTGGCCTACAGCAGGTGGCTTGGCCATTGGAGAGACCATTAAGAAGCTAATGGGATTACCTATGTGTATCTATCAGGATGAAGTCAGGAAAACAGAGCCCACACGAGGTAATTTAATAGAGGGAATTTAATGTGGAAAACTCGTTACAAAGGTGTTAGAAGAACTGCAGAGCCAAACAGAGGACAGTGGGGCAACCCAAATTAGTAAGAGTCAGAAGTTGCTACCATCCCCCGGGCTGGAAGCACAAAGAGAGGGGCCAAGGCTGCCAGCAGGCCCTGGGGCTGCAGAGGGAGCTGTCCAGCAGGAGCGGGGACCTTGGCCAGAGGGGCCGGCTGTCTGGTGGAAACTGAAACCATGCAGGCGACTCCACCACTTGCCAGAACCCTGCCCGAAAAGGGCCAGCGAGAAATTCAGTTCTTCTCCCTTCCTCCCACCATCCAGCGTCCAGTTAGCTCCTCCTGTTGGCCAAATCTAAGGGGAAGTGGGTTGGCAAGGGAGCTTGGGCAATGGAGTTGACAGGGATCAGCCCTCACCATACCACATGGAGCAGAGGGAGGGCAAGAATGGGTCTGAGGGCAAAGAGGTCAAGAGGTAGATAAATAAGGACTACAGTGGGTCTGGACTGAGGGTGAGACCCTGCAGACAGGGAGAGGGATGGAGGGAGGGAGGTGTGTAAATTTGAGCGAATGATGGGGTAGATCTGGAACGATCTTGCTGATGGGGCTGAGAGAAACATGAGGTCTAAGCTATCTCACAAGTGGCCAGCTTGGGGAGGTCATGAACCAGGCATTACGGCCTGAACGCTCCATCTCCTCTTATCTAGTGCTGTCAGTTACGTACATGCTATTTTATGTCTCCAGGTTCTAAGAGTGTTTGCAGGTCAGCCTTTCCATTCTCTGTCTTCAGGTTCTTGCCAAAGACAGTAGTCATCCCTTTCATCCCCCTCTCTGTTCTCAGTCCCTGACTTCCATTTGGGTGGTGTCACATTATCACTTTGAATGATATCTGGCTCTTTCTTTGCAGTTTGAAAAACCGGGCTGTCATGAATGGAATCAAGCAGAGTTGTAGACAGCTTGCTGTTAAATCATTCCTAAAACTTGTTTTCTACAAATGCAAATGTGGAAGGGGATAAGTGCTTACGTAAGCAGTTGCCTGGTGTCCTGTTTGCTCAGTTGTGTGTTGGCAGTAATCATGTCTGGACAAAACAGTGATCACTCCATTGCTGTGCGTAAATACCTGCCACTGTTCTCCTGAAGGAATGGTCTTCAAGCTTTTTATAAAACCCCAGAACTTTCATTCAAATGAAATGTGCCCAGTAGCTTTATATATAAACAGATGGAAGGGTAGTTGTGGTTGAAGCTGGGTTGGAGCCTCAAGGCCTACCCACCTGGAATCCTTTACTGAAGGATGGAAGGTTCTAGAAAGGCAGAGATCCAGAGAGGGTAATGTGAAAACCACTGTCCAAAAAATCCACCAGTTAATTCCATGGGTGGGAGAAGTGGAGTGTTCAGATGAAAAGATCCTTCGTGTTATTTTCCATTGGAGCCTTTGTTATTCTATAAGCGAATTCATGAACACAGACTGCGAGCCTACTCTTCGAGAGAGAGTAAAGCAGCAGAAAGAACACAGAATTTGAAGTTAATCAGAGCTTTATATTTCTTAGCTGTACGACTAGGCAAGGTGCTTTATCTTTTGGATTGCTCTGAGTGGCCAGTTGACAACATGGGCAGAGCACTTGGCATTAGTTAGAGGTGGAGCCTTTCAGCCCTACTGCTTAGGCCTTACATTCCTCTCCCTCAATTACCAGCTGTGTGAACCTGAATGGTGTGTTCACTCATAAAATGTACATAATGACTATGGTGCCTACCTCATGGAATTCTTCTGAGGACTGAATAAGGTGATACATGTATAACATATAGACCAGCCTCTGGCACATAGTAAATGCTCAATAAATGTTAGCCATAATTATTATTATGAGCTGTTATGGCCATAGGACTATACCAAGTGCTTCAAGAGGCAGAAGGAGGAGTAAGACCTGGCCCAGTCACTAGGGTGCTTTGGTCTATGGGCGGGAATAACTTTGGTATATAGAGGGAGGGGCTAGAGTGCCTTTAATTCTCCGTGGCTAAGCAAATTCAACAAGATCAAGTGTAACCTGAGAGTCTGGGGTAGGGCTGAACCTGCAGGAGAGTTTCATGGCTATGGGGCGGGGATAAGGAACATTTGTCACTATCAAAGCAAGGGGCGGAGATAGGCACTTACGCACAACCACGGGACTCTCCCAAGCAACCATGAGAAGTAGGTCTCTCCTCTACTATGAAGGATATTAAAGATCAGAGAAGTTAAATCACTTAGCATGGCCAGAAGAGGCATCACTAAGAATCTAAGCCAGTTCTCTCTGAACTTAAATCCAGGGTGACCTAGTTTATCATCCAAACTGTGTCACTTTTGAAAGCAAAAGGGGTCTGCTATTAACAGTGCCATCAGGACAATAGGCATGAACAGGAGCTGTTCTTAAGCAAACCAGGATGTAGGGCCACCTACCTAAAGCCAGTGAATGTCCTTCCCAACTGGACCAACCTTGTCTTGAAGACCAGAAAACACATGAGATTTCAAACAGAAGGCAGGAAGCCTCTGTCCTTCTTGTTCTTGGCACTTTGCACCCATTGTTACCTGGGCTGAAACAACTGCAGTACTAGCTACAAAGTAGAGGTGCCCTGACACATGCTCGCCCCTTCAGTGGGCATAAATCAGATTATTTGGAGATCTGTTACGTGGTGAAAAAATGTGGACCCGCGGTATCTGTTAACTGCTACTGCTGTGAGCCTATCATTATTCCTCTAATACAGACCATTAACATTCACAGAACCTTAACTACAGCATCTCTAAGGAGCACCGCTATAATATACAGTTTGCCCATAAATATCCATTGATGCTGACACTCATTCTCTCTTGGTACAGTAATTCAGCTTTTCTGGATAAATCATCATGCAGAGGCCGCCCCTTTCTCTTTCCGTAACTACCATTATTAGTGGTTACAGAAGGATAATGAACAAACTCGAGTTGTAAAAAAGGAGAAAGAGATGAATGATCGTGGAGAATACAAAAATACATGTTGGGGACAGTCCCACCCCGAAACACGCAACACCTGTTTTAGCAAAGACTTGGAGAGGAGGCAAGAAATGAACATTTGCTGAGCACTTACTGGGGAACAGGGAGCACGGGCGTTGTTCGGTAAGCTCTAGCTGGTTCAGTGAATCACCAAGACTGCATTGCCTAAACAGCCATTTGTGATACTTTTTAAAAAAACGCAACTTCCTTGGCCCCACCCCCTGGATCTGCTTTGGTAAGGCTCGTGTGCCTGTGTGTGTGTGTGTGTGTGTGTGTGTGTGTGTGTGTGTGTAAAGGGAGATTGATAAAGCTCCCCCAATGGATTCTGATGCTCCACTCAGTTTATCTAGTTTAACTAACATAGCAACTATGATTGTCTCCATTTTATGAACAAGAAGACTGAGGTTGAGATGCTAGGGGGAGAGGGAAATAAGGTCTGGCTCTGAAGGAGGCATCCCTGGCTCCTGACTTGTACATAAAGAAGGGCTCCTGGGAAGGTGACATTGACTCACCTGTTACACACTCTCCCCGCCCCACCTCCTGTTTCCTGCCTTTTGCAGAGCTCTGTCAGCGCCTCACCATGTTTCTCTCAGGCAGGTTAGCAGCTCTCCTGGTCTCTATTACTCCTCTTTCCCACCGGTGTGTGCTGTCAGCCCAATACTCTGGCTTCGTTCCTGATTTCCTGTATTTTTCAATCTCCTTGTGTCCCTGGCTATTTCTCTGTTGTTCTTTCCACAGTCACCTAGAAATTTCCAACCCCTTGGGCCCCAGTCATTATTACTTGCAGTGTGATCTGGCCAGGGTCCTCCAGAGAAGATCGGGGTTGGCTGTGGCAGGGCGGGCTCCTAAGCTGCCCACTGTGGTTGCTCCTTCCAGAACCCTTAACTCTCTCCCTAGTCTTAAAGCCCAGATCGTCTGACACCTTTTGTTCTCCTCAGCATAGCTTAATAGTTCGGAGCACGTACTCCAAAGCTAGCCCACTTTGGTGAAAATTGTAGCTCTACCATTTACTAGTCGTATGACCTTGGGCAAGTTAATTAATCCTTCTGGGCCTCAGCTTACTCCTCTGAAAATGAGGATAGCAACAGCACCTACATTCGTTGTAATAATTAAAGGAGTTAATATGTAAATAGTGTCTACACACACAGAGGAAGTTCCATCTAAACAGTAACCGTTATTATTTTGCTGCATGACTCCCACCTGGCCAAGAAGGGCTGAGGTCTTAATATTAAAACCATCCCTTCCTCTTCAGACCAGAATGGACTGTTTGGGATACATTCTAGAGATAGAATTACCATTTCTTAATGAATGATTGGATGTCAGCGTGTGGGAGAGAGATGAATCAAAAGTGATTTGTCCATTTGGGGGTTTTATGGATCTACCACAACCAAAAATAATGATCTCAACCATTTGTGACCTGATCAAGTCTATATGGACTAGTTTAGATTAAAAAGGTCTTTCATAGAGCAGATGTAGCCAGCATGCAGGTAACGAGGGTCTCTGCCTGTGAGGTCTGTGTAGGATCTCGTGAAATATGCCATCTTCTTGCCCTACTACCTGGTCTTCAGAGAGAGGGTGTCCAGCACCAGAAAACAGGCAGGAAAAGCAGCAGAGACCAAAGCAGTGATGTCAAAGTAGCAAGCGTGCACTTCCCTTGTCCCTGTAGTAGCATGCACAAAGTGTCTCTGTTGTAACTGCATGGTTTCTGCCTAGGTGCTATACAAGTCAGCCCAGGTCCCAGCCCTTGCCCAACTCACATTTCCCAGGGGAAGGCTGCCAGCAAACAAGGTAAAAGACAAACAGAGCATGAGTGCAAGCCACAAAATCAAGCGAGATAATGTGATGAGAAGTGGGGAGCTGCTCTCCTATTTAGGGAAATGGTCACAGGAGGTCTCCCTAGTGAGGTGACACCTGAGCTGAGATCTAAATTATGAGAAGAAACCGGTGGGCCAGGGACAGGGAAAAGCAAGGATAAGGGCATGCCCCAGTGGTCCACGAGGAACAGAGGGAAGAACGGTATTGGCCAGAGCACAGCAGGAAAGGGGGAGAGTGGAAGATGAGTTCAGACACGGGGGCGGGGGGGCAGCCAGGCAAGGACAGTCCTACAGGTCATGGTGCAGAGTTTGGATTTTGTTCCAAGTGTAATGGAAGACAGTGGAACCTTTTACGCAGGAAAGTGAACCTGATCTGATTTAATACCACTGTGACTGCTGTATTGGAGATGAACTTAAGGGGCAAGAGTAAAAACAGAAGTCCAGGCAAAAGAGAATGCAGTGGAAGGGATGGGAAGAGGCAGGCAGAGTTGAGGTAGCTTCTGGAGAGAGCAATTTTTAGTGAATGGTTGGATGTCAGGGCGTGGGAGAGGAGGGATCAAGAGTACACGTGAGGGCTTGAGCATCTAAGCATGAGTTGTTGGCCTTTACAGAAATCAGAAGACAAGGAAAGAATGGGTTGGGGGAGATCCAGAGTTCTTTGGACATGGGATAGGATCACTTCACCAATTTCTAGCAACTAAGGGGGAGGGTGATAAGATCAGATATTGGCCCAACTTCAAGTAATGAGGAGTGTCACAGATTGACTACCACCCTTCAGCCACCGATGGATCTCACTAATGGGAAGGACTTGAAGAATTCAGATGAAAATATCATCCAGGTACTAGAAGGGCCAGAAGGATGGCATATCCCTGTTTTTGTAACTTTTTCTGAGACATCTCCCTAGCATGTCTTTGAAATCAGAACAAGGGCCATTTACCCTGATTGCAAAGCCTCAATGGGTCAAGTGACAGAGTGGATATGTGATCCTTTCTAGAGTTTATAATAGTAAATGCCAAGTCTTTGTGAGTGAGCAAGTGTGTGTGTATGTGTGTGCATACATGTGCACACACATTCATGCCGAGCATTTGGAAACACCATATGGACTACCATACCCTCCGCTTAGTAAGTCATGCTATAACCAAGTTTCTGTTCAGTTTCCTATTCTCTTATATAAACATGTTCATCCATTCACTCATTCTGTTTTTTTTTAATTTGCCAATTCAATATAATTTCCTTTTGTGTGCTAGTCACTGGGCTATCTAGATATTAGGAATGCAAAAATAAGTAAGATACAGTGTCCCATAAAAGGAACTTAGTCTCTACAAGGTCATAGTCTGTAGTGGAGAAGAGAAAATCAACCATTGCAACTGGACATATGTGAGCCTGCCCAGGGGAGGCTCATCTAATCCATCCCGAGGGCTTTGGAGAAAGGCTTGGAACAGGTAATTAGACTCAAGTCTCTAGGGATGTGTTGTGGTTCTCCTAATGAACAAGGATGAGAAAGGCAGCTAGTCATGGAGAGTAGCTTGTACCAAAGCCTGAAGGGGAGAAATATACTAAGAGACCTGTTAGGAGGGCATGTGAAATCATGACACAAATTTACAAACTATTTGTAAGTTGGACATTCAATCAGAGACAGTTGAGGATAGTGCTCTTCCGGATTTCCTGACTTCCAACCTTTAGGCTGCTGTCCAGGTCTGTCCTTTTGGTGAACATTGCCTCATCTGATCTTCAGAGATCTGTGAAGTAGCCATTTCCCTCACTGTTTTACATATGAGCAAGCTGGGCTTTCCTTGGGGCCTTAGTTTCCTTGTGGTAAAATATGTGCTAGGTTTCTCTGCGGTGACTTACGGGTCTCCTCTTAGTCTGTACAGTTGGGAGGGGAATCGTGATACTTATTTGGAGGTCTTAACTCCAAATGTATATCAGGTGCCACGCCTGTGAAGCTACTGCCTGAAATCTTACCCAAGCTAATCTTCACATAGTTTTGTGAGATGGATATTTCCCCAATTTCACAACAAAGAAAAATCAAGACATGAGTCAAGTAGTCAACTTGCATTCACCCAAAAAGAGAATTCTGGTTTTGGTTGTTTGTGATGACTTCCGTCCTATGCATGGCGTTGCAGCAGTGACGTTGACCCCCGCTCTGAAAACGCTCAGTGCAGTACCCCTGTTGTGACACTCGTCACGCTCTGACCTGAATTGCAACCTTCCAGTTGGCCTAGCTTGACTGTTACAGCTCAGAGGAGGGACAGCATCTCAGCCTTTGTAGTGTTGGCCCAATGCCTTGCTTGTGGTGGGCACTCAGGAAGTTTATTAATCCTTAAATGAATGCCTTGAGGACTGAATCCAGGAATGAAGACGTGACTAAGGAAATGAATATGCCCGAGCACATAAAATCTGCATTCTTCCAGAGAAGAAAAGGAAAAGCATTTTGCCCAGAACGGCTGTCAGAGCAGCAGGCGAAGCCCTCCTGACTATTTTTTTCCTCTGCTGTGACATCTTTCCATTTGTGATTTCCTCTGATTGGCTCTGCGCTCAGCCTGAGCCTCCGCTACTCTCCCTTAGTTTCAGCTCCATCCAGTATTTCTTGTTACCGTTTGGGTGCCATCTGGGTCCCAGGAGTAGCCTCTCCATGACACACGCAGCAGCAGAGAAAGAGACAGCTGACTCTCGGAGAAGGTCCCCTGCCCTCCTCCCCACCAGTGTGTAGGGATCTTGTCATGCCGCTGAGCCAGTTTCACAAGGGGTTCTAATTCACTCCCTTTTCAAAGTACTGAACTGC
The DNA here is from genome assembly GCF_004348235.1 of Phoca vitulina. NCBI lineage: Eukaryota > Metazoa > Chordata > Mammalia > Carnivora > Phocidae > Phoca > Phoca vitulina. Next base: position 55,986,316 of record NW_022589705.1, read on the forward strand.
TGCCAAATCTTGTTAGGAGCTTTGAAACATCCTCGAGTTTTTGCTAATGGAGGACCAGAATAATAGATTTTTGAAAGGAGAGGCAATAAAGGAAGAGATCGTTAAAAACAAGTAATTACGAGCTTTGGGGAAGTTGTTCGCCTTCAGCCTCCCGTCTTCTCTTCACCTCTCCACCTGTGCACGTGTGCTCCCTTGCTGACGGCCGCTGGAGGAGGAAAGCCGTCTTGCAGCCCGACGAAGGGAGCCGAAGCAAGGAAGGGGGCTCCACATTCCAAAATTCTCCTTGTCAAGTGGCAGCGCTTTGGGGTGAGGCCATGGGTTGGGACCAGGATCTGGAGCCCCGGAGGCTTCTACGAGTGTGAAAGCATGAACTTGGTGCCAGCGCCCCTGCAGAAACTCAGTGGCCGGGCTGGTGTTTTCGGTGTTTCTTCCTGATCCCCATCACTGGCCCCATTTTGGCTGTCACCGTAGAAATAGCCGTACCTTCATCTCTCTTTCTGATCACTGCCTCACGACAACAGCACCGATACCGTCAGCCCCCCAGTAGCACTACTGTAGCCATCTCAAAATGTCGGCCGCCCTCAGGATTGGGTTGGATCCTGAGTGTTTTGTAGTCGAGACAACAGCAGTGTGAACCGCCGGCATGAGCCATGTCGTCACTCTGAACCAAGCGCTCTGTACTGAAGGCTTCGCGTGATAATTATCCTAGGACAATTGTCTTCTTTTCCGTCTCCCTCAAGGGAGACAAGGACTGTGTCTTATCATAGTTGCTCAGTAAATAGATGTGGAGGGAAATAGCAGTGGGTTCTCATAGTCATGACAGAGGTCACTGGTCACCAGCACTGTCACCCCCAACCCCGACACTGCCCCCTTGTAGGCATCGTGATCCGCATCTCCTACCCCTCATCACTGTTACTGAGATCCAGCGTACTTAGCTCTGAGTAGCTTCTTGTTTTACTCCACCCTCAGCCTGCAGATCGTGCCACTGGCCCCATCCTTACCTTTTTTTTTGTCTTTTTGTTTTTCTCAAGAAAATAATGCCTATGTTTTAGAAAATCTGGGTGTGGAAATGTGGAGTTGCTAACTGGATTCTGAAGTCAGGACGGAGAAGAAGAGTAGAGAAGAGAAGGGCATGGGGTAGGAGGGATGAATGATGGGGCTGACCCCCAGAATGGTCCAGCCTCGCCAGTGTTCACACGGGGGGAAGGTATGGTCACCAGAACCTGCTGTGGCTGTTTCTGCTGGGAAGGCTATGTCACACCTTCAGCTTCTCCAGGGGACTTTGCCCCTTGCTGGGATTTGTGTTTCCCAACACTTTACAGTGGCCTGGATTCTGTCTACAGTCACCTACCAAGTAACTATTCCATGGTTATCCATCCTTCCTTCCTTTCTCCCTCTATTACTCCCTTCCTCCCTCCCTCCTATCTCTCTCTCCCTCCCTCCCTCTGTCCGCCCCCCCTTTTCTTCTCTTTCCTTTCTCCCCCCTCCCTCCCCATCTCTCTCTCCCTCTCTCTACTACTCTCCCTCCTCCTTGTCCCTCTCCCCCCCCACCCTTCCTTCCTTTCTGTAATTTTAGAAAGGGAACTGACATCCATTGAGATTTTATTCTACCATTTACTGTGCTAATTTTATTCCTACACATCAGCCTTCTTGCTGCTTCCTCTCAGCAAGCCCCTACACTGGCCTATTTTTCGAGGAGAAAACTGAGGCTCAGAGGGAGGAAGGAATTTATCCAAGGGAATGCCAATGATGAAGCCGCAGTTCGAACTGATGCTCTTGAAGACGTCCCTCTTTCCACTCCCCCACCCTGCCTAGCCTAAAAACATCAAATTTCGCACCCTAGAAGTAGCTATTATTTTCAAATGCAAATTGGTTTTCTTGACATTTGACTGAAGTTGGGAAGCACAAGGGTCCAGAGTCAGATCCCTGAGCCACAGCAGCCCCCTGGTCATTCACATTAGCCTGGTCACCTTAGCGCCTTGACCTTCCAAGGGGTGTCTGCCTTTCTCGTGCCACCTAAATCATCAGCAAATTCTTTTTACCTCCAGTCCCTATCTTGATTTTCCCCTTGCATAGTCAGAAAGACCATTTCAACCTGAATGTCCACTGAGGATGAATAGATTAAGAAAATGTGGTAGAGGCACCTGCGTGGCTCAGTCTATTAAGTGTCTGCCTTCAGCTCAGGTCATGATCTCAGGGTCCTGGGATCGAGCCCCATGTTGCGCTCCCTGCTCAGCAGAGAGCCTGCTTCTCCCTCTCCCTCTGCCCCTTCCCCCACCTCCCGGCTTGTGCGTGCGCGCGCTCTCTTTCTCTTTCTCTCGGCTCTCTCTCTCTCTCAAATAAGTAAATAAAATCTTTTTTTTAATGTGGTAAATCCACACAATGGAATATTATTCAACCTTTAAAAGGAAGACCATCCTTCCATATGTGACAACTTGGCTGAACCTTGAGGACATTACACTAAGTGAAAGAAGCCAATTGCAAAGGACAAATACTGCATGATACCACTTATCTGAGGTCTATGAAATACCTGAACACATAGAGGCAGAGGGTAGAATGATGGTTGCAAGGTCCTGGAGGAAGGGAAAGTAGGGAGCTGCTATTCAACTAGTATAAGTTTTAGTTCTGCAGGATGACTAAGTTCTAGAGACCTGCATTGTGCCTGTAGTTAATGGTACTATACCGTACTCTCTAGAATTTGTTAAGGTGGTAGATCTTTTTTTCTTTAAGAATTTATTTATTTGTCAGAGAGAGAGAAAGAGCACACAAGCAGGGGGAGTGGCAGGCAGAGGGAGAAGCAGGCTCCCCGCTGAGCAAGGAGCCCAGTGCAGGACTGGATCCCAGGACCCTGAGATCATGACCTGGGCTGAAGACAGATACTTAACCAACTGAGCCACCCAGGCGTCACAAGATGGTAGAGCTTAGGTTAAGTGTTCTTGCCACAGTAAAAAGAAGTGGCGGGGGGAAGGAGGGAGGAGACTGTTCCAAGGACCAGCTTAATTTTTAGGAAGGCAGATGTAAATATATCACTGGATTTACAGATGTATGACACTTGAAGATGTTAACTTTCATCATAAGGTCTAAGCATTCCCCGCCCCCTCTAACCTTCTAGACAACCTCTGGGACCCTCCTGAAATGGCAGCTGGGGAAAGGAGGTCCATTACCTGCTATAATGAGGCCCAACTTTGCGTGACTACAGGAAACTTTTCAGTCATTACAGAGACATATCCTCCAAGCAGCACCAATTCCTCTATGAGATTAGGTGGATCCAGGAAGACCACTGAGCCCCAGATCTCAGTAGGCCTGGAACATTTTGGCATTAAATGGGACTCCATTCTGTTGTAATGATGATGAGGCTTCATGGACTTCCTTTGAAACATGAATCTTAATTTCCTTTAAAAAGCCCCACAAATATCTAGCTCTGGCTTAGTTCAGGCAATGAAAAAATCTTTTACACCAGAAGAAGCCTGCTGTTTTTGCAAACTGTTTTTTAAATATATATTCCCTAGAGCTAAACTATCAAACTAGCCACTAGCTACATATTGGCTATTTAAATTGAAATTAATTAAAGCTAAATAAAATTTGTTTTTTTGAAGATTTTATTTCTTTATTTTAGAGAGAGAGAGTGAGCACCAGCAGGGAGAGGGGCAGTGAGGAAGAGGGAGAGAGAATCTGAAGCAGACTCCTCACTGAGCGCAGAGCCTGACCCGGGACTTGATCCCACAACCGCAGGACCATGACCTGAGCCGAAACTAAGAATCAGACATGTGACCAACTGAGCCATCCAGGCGCCCCAAAACAAAATAAAACTTAAAGTTCATCAGTCACACCAGCCGTATTTGAAGTGCTCAGTAGCCACATGGAACCACACAGGCTACCATACTGGATATTACAGACATAGAACTTCCCATCTCACAGAAAGTTCTATGGGGCAGTGCTGCTCTTGGGAGAAATCATTTATTACATCACATTTTCTGGTCCCCATCTCAGCTCCTCCACCACCCCCACTTTGTTCTTCATTTGCCTGAGTTTTTCCTGTCTCTGCCAGGAGGTAGGAAAGCAGCTGTTTACTCTTGGCTAATGGTGATAGAAAGCTCAACTCCTAGATACCACAGAAGGAATTAGTCTTCATTAGCATGTGTCTTCCTTGTTAGATCACTCACTGGGGAAAGGTACATACATTCGAATGCCTGGAATCACTAGGTGCCTTAATGGTACCCACTTTGGTGCAGTTACAAATCACTTAAGTTAATCCATTTCTCCTGAGCTTTCTAAATGGATAATTGAATTCTTTCTTCTGCAGTATTGGCCTGAGTTCTGAGTTGAGGTGTAGATGCCTTGCACCCTCCCTGGCCCCACTTCTTTCCACTCCCAAACTAGAATGATTGTATATTCTTGCTCTGCTCTGAGCTTCGGAAGAACGAGGTCTATGTATTATTCATCTTTGTATCTCCAGCGCCTAGCCACAGTTTGGCATGTGAAAAGCACTCAGTGAATGTTTGTTGAAGAAATTAAGTAATCAATTATGTAATCAATCAAGATGTGTTCAGTTTTCCCAGTAGGACTTTCACTAATTATTCCTACAGAGCATCATTCCCCAGCACAGTGATTCTGAAGTCTGGCTGCACACTGGAATCACCTGGGGATCTCTTAGAATCTACTGATGCCAGGACCCCGCCCCAAACCCAGACAATCCAAATCTCTGGTAGTGGGGCCTAGGCATCAGTAGTTCGGTGAAGGCTCCCCCCGCCAAAGAATTGCATTGTGCAGCCAGGGGTGAGAATCACTGCGGGGTTCTGATTTGGCAGCCATAAATATTTTTTCATCATTTTTGACGTGTTCCCCCACGGCCCATCTCACCCACTGTCACATTCGCTGTAAGATTAACAGGAGTCTGACCTTAATAGTTAATTTGTTCAGTTATGGGACAACAGTGTTCCCTCTGCTCCAAACAGAGACTCTGGGAAGATAGACTCCTTGCGGAAGCTTTCTTTCAATGTCTTCATGAAGATTCAGGCTAGAACTGTCTTGAAACAACACAAGAGAATCTCTTCTGTTAAACCCTCACTGGAGGTGTACATTATGAGTAAATTTGATGTCATATTGAGTCTTGAGAAGCAGAATGCATGCCACCATAATAAATGTGAGAAACATATCTATAAGGGGAAAAAGAAAACTTGAAGATGAGTGAACAAAAACTCTAGTAGTAATTATAGGTAAAGCAAGCTGGGGATGGGGAGGGCCTTAGGGAATAGATTCCAGGTACTGACCACGAGACTCAACAGGGAGGAAGTGCCCTCGTGGCAGGGTCTCCCCACTGGCTGGATGAAATGCACGGGTGTCCCTGAAGCTTGCCCCAGACAGGAGGATGGGGGTCCAAAGAATGACTGAGCCAGGATTAAAACAGGAAGGTCACCACCAGCACCGGGTATAAGAGGTGTGGCCAGGAGAATGATCGGGCAAGACTGGTCAGAAGGGAGACATGAGGGAGAAGACAGGGTCAAGGATGGACTGAGGGGTTCTGGACTAAGGCCAGGAAGTGTGGGGCAACCTTTTACATGGGGTCTGGTCTATCCTCTCAAGCAGGGGTAGTTTCTAAAGAGGGGCCTCCCATAAATTTTTTTTTCTTCCTCTTTCTTTTTCCAAATACCATCTAATAGTAGTTTTCTAACATTAAAAAAATGTGTGCCTGTGTATTCCAAAGTGTACCAAATGAGACAGGATGAGACGATACTAGGGACCACTGCTATTTATTGAGGACCTACTATGTGCCAAGCACCAAACAAGACCACACACACACACACACACACCTCAATTAATCCTCTCAATAAACCTGAGACAACATTATCACCAGCACTTTAAAGATGAGAAAACAGGCTGACTAGCTTGTTGTCCAGGATCCCATAGACCATATGTGGCATAGTCAGGGTTCAGTCCACGTCTGTGTGAGTTCAGAGAGATGGCTTTGCTCACACGCCCAGACCACACTTCATCCGAGTGGACGGAAAAGGCCTCCTCCCACCACAGCTCCACTCCTCACTAAAGGCCACCCCTTCTCTCACCAGTGAAGTGACAGACTCATACCAGCGCTGGTTATCCTCACACATTTTCATTATATGGTGGGGGTTTTATGAGACTCTACCACAGGCTGTTTTTCAAATTTATTTAATTCATCCATCATGCTCTGAAGCCATTTGCTTTTTTATATTGGACAGATGTAATGAGATTTTGGACACTAAAAAATGTTTTTATTAAAAGTTATGACCCAGAGCTAGTTGGTAGGGACTGTGCCATAAATCCCCAGAAGTGTGGGAATTTATAAAGGATAGTAGCGACATAACCTTAACCTTTTAGGCCACACCATAGATTACAGGATCACTTAGGCTAATATTGCCTCCCCCCTCTCCCTACCTCTGGCCAAATGGAATCATAATAATAATTTATGTGGTTAGCTGATGTGGTTGCTCTTCCTCTCCTCTTTGCCACAGTTGACTTCTGGCAAGCCATGGCCTGGTGGAAGCAGGTGGTTGAGAACAGACTTGGCGGTGGTGGGCCTGGAGGCCCTGCTGTGGTGGGCGTGGGCACGTTGGTTCTCCTGCTCTGCTCTGCAGCCCCGTTACTAGGGCTGACCGACCTCGCACGGTCACCTTTTCTCCAGACTGGGCGGAAGTGGTTATGGGAGATGGTTTCTCCAGTTCTTCATTGCCAACAGGAAGCTCTCCTCAAAAGCAGGGAATGATGCCACTATTTCTGTTCATGCATAGTAATTCCATTTTACTGTCAATATTGTTAGATTCATAATAACGTTGCACTACTTGGAAATCATCCAAAAAATAATCAGCTTGGGCATATTGACCAAAACATGATGACTAAAAAACATATATATAATAGATATTACATATATTATCGGTAATATATATTGTCAATGTGACTTTGGTAATTAGCATTTGTTAAGCAGAGTGCCAGGGTGTCAGATGGTGAGCACAGCACAGCAGAAGACTGAAGGGGAATTGCAGGAGAGAAGTTTATTACTCACAGGTCCTAGAGGAGGTACAGAGCACACCTCAAGAGGTCACATGGGGAAAGTCAAGGCAGGCTGCAGGCAGAGAAAGTATGGCAGGCCCTAAGGTGCGTGCCTTTATTAGGGACCACAGTGAAGTGCTTTGGGTCCCCTGGACTAAGGCCAGATTGGTCAATTCACACCAAAAAGAACAGGGTTTTGGTAAGCTCCACAGGGGTTTCATCTAAGGGGCACATAGGGGAAGGCGGGAGAGACTGCTAATCACAAGACCATTGGGGCACTGGGGGAGTCATATTAGGGGTTTATAATTACTTGTGACTCTGCAAGCTGTTTTTCTAGGGCTTGTTCATGGAAGGGGCTGGTGTCCATTCAAGGCCCCTGAAGTTAGCCCAGCCACACAAATGGATGCCAATGCAGAAATACAGAGTCGTTTAGCAAAATCCTCAAAAATTATGAACAATAAAATACAAAATTAACAAAACAGATTTGGTCAACTGCCAGCTAATTTTAAAACATGCATTCGTTCATATATTTTTGAGCACTGCTAGGTGCCAGATCCGCTGTGAACAGTGAGGATTTGGGAATAAATACAGCATGGTCACGCTTCCAGAAGCACAATGTAATCAGCACAGATGATGTGCTATTACTCTGATGATTTTCAGCTCAGAGGATCAAGGGGAGCTTCATGGAAAAGGTGGCCTTCCAGCTGGGTTTGAGGAATTTGGTGCTTTGAGCTTACAGAGATGAGGAGAGCATTTCAAGCAGAGGGGACAATCTGCCTAAGGGCTCTCACAAAGCTAGCTGTTCAGACTGCTCCAAGAGTTAAAAGAGTTTGGCCAAAACACATGATAGTATTTTTTTTTTTCCTTTTAAAACAAAAATCTTGAATGTAAATAAACATCATGCTCTTATCTGTTGCCACCATTGAGGCGGGCTGGGTAATGTCTGGAATTGCGGGAAGATACTCTTGAAGCCTACAAACTTACCACTGCTGGATTTCCTCCTGATCAGGCCCGTGTTTTATCATCTGCTCCTGCAGGGAACACACTGGCCACAGCTCCTGCCTAGGGAGACCGTGGGAGTGGAAAGCATAGATCCCGTCATCATTAAACTCATAAATCCATGCCATTTGTGTGTCAGATTCTTCATCCTCATTCATCATCCCTTACACTTTCAGAACGGTCACCCGTTTGAGGATTTTGAAGAACGGTTTGCTGCGGCCACCCCGGTAAGAATGAGAGGGCCCTCTCTGGTTAACTGTTTCAGGTCATTATCCCATTGTTCATTTCATGCTCATAAGTCGTGCCTTGTGGTTACAGAACAGAAACCTGCCCGTGGACTTTGATGAGATTTTGGAGGCAACAAAGGTAAGGCCTCCAGGCTCTTGGTAAATGAGGTTCATTCTGGTCATTCTCATTCATGCATTCCATGTTCTCATCCAGCCTGCGTGAATGCAGATGGGGGTTCTGCTCTAGTGGGTGCCTAGTCTAACGTTCACGGGCAGATTATCGGTGAGCCCTGTGATGAGGTCAGAGAGTATGTGTGTATGAGTGTGTATGTGTGTGTGTGTGTGTGTGTGTGTGTGTGTAGGAGAGGAGCTGACCTGGTGTCATTCAACAAATATTTTTCAAGCTCCCAGCATGTCCTGGGCATTCTGATAGATGCTAGAGATTCAGTAGAGCGGGAGGACACAGACGCTGTCCTCAAGGAGCTCACGATGTCCCAGTGAACCAGTGCACAGGATGGGTAAGATGAGGTACGTTAGTCTGGTGTAGTGTAATATAACAGTACACTGGGGGTTCGGGCACATAAGCAGGATGCGCTGAGTGCACGTAAGTGAAGAAAAACCAGGCAAGCACGATGCAGTCAGTATACCCTGGACTAGGTATACTGGTTTGCAGCCAGTGCTTATTCAGATTGGTCGATACACAGGCCAGTGAATAGTATCACCTCTGACGAGAGGGTGTGTGGAACGTCTCTAGGACAGGGGTCCTCAACCTTGGCTGCAAATTAGAATCACCAGGAGAGCTTTTAAAGTCGCAGTTACTAGGCTGTACTTCAAACTGGCTCATTCAGAATCTCTAGGAGAGTGGAAAGCAGGCATCAGTCTTTCCCCTCAGGTGCATCCAAGGTTGAGAACCGCTGATCCAAGTATCATATAAGCTGTTCTGGACAGTGGGGTGGGGTGCAAATTGAGTTAGGAAACATTTCCCAGAAAGAAAAAAAAGTCTTCTAATTTCTGTCCTGAAGGATGGGTGGGAGAGGCAATTGGGGAAGGAATAAATACTCTCAGTAGGAGGAGGAACATGTGCAAAGGCCCTGAGGTGGCCCCTCCTGTTGTAACCCTGTGTCTCTCTTCTCCATTACACTGCTCTGATTGTGTTGATGGGTCTGATTTTCCATCGAACAGCCAGCCCGTGAGAGTAGGAACGGGAACAGGCTCATACCCCCTGCTCTCAGTACGGCAGCTGATGCACAGTAGGGGCTCCATACTTTTTCTACACGAAAGACTGCCTGATGCCAAAACATAAGGATGGGGCTGTGAGGATGTGTTTGGGGGTCAGCCAAGGACATCTCAGCCTTCATCAGTGGCACTTTCAGAATTTCTCTGCAGGAGGGGGCCTCGGAGTCCGCCTGCAGCCGTCTAGTAGAAGGAAGGACCAGGGAACTAATCTTGAAGCCTCAGTGGCACAGCGCTCTAAGTATTATTCGAAAACCATCACTTGTTCACATCAGAGAATGCTGTGAAGGGGCTGGCCCGAGGGAGAGATCAAGGACCTTCCTCCTCAGCAGCGAAGCTATCCTTCTCCCCTTCACTGGACAGGGCAGCTTCCAGTGTCCCTCTGCTCACCCTGGGAAATGCCCAGGGCCTAAAGGAGGCAGAATCTGCCATCGGCAGCCTCATCGCTACCAGCAGATGTCTGAAGTGCTGGTAATGGAAAGGCCAGTAGGCATCTTGAACTGACCTTCCAGTTGAGTTCTTCAGATGGATGTCCATCATGGCAGACCCTTTAGGAACCCTAGCTTCTGGTTAGAGAATATTGTGGCTACACTCCCCTCATCTAGGAAGGCTAACTAGGGCTTGTGAAGGGATAGATAAACGAGGTGTTGCTTGGCCTGTGGGTCAAGCCCAGCTTCTTTTAGCTCACCGACCATAGGTAAGTGGTGTTATCTCTTGGTCTCCGCTCACGGGCAAAGGACAGCTGGAGAGACAGCTATGCCACCAGTGAGCTTAATGAGCCTCAGACATGGTGATAATGTATTGGAAAATGTATTGTAAACTATAAAGTGTTTTACAAATGTGAATGGTTACTTTTAATTCTCTTGAGGCCACTAAAATGATTAATTACAACAATATTATCAGATGGAACATGGTTTGTTAGGTTACAAATAAGAGGACTAGGGCTAACATGGGGGGAGAGGGGTGTGAAAATAGATATTATTCCAGATTCTCAATCACATATGGTTATTAGAATTATTTTTAATTTTATGGCCTAAGAATCCCCCTTTTCTATAAAATTTAATTAACTCGAGTTTCTATTTAAACAGCAAATCCAATGGAATGAAATAACAATCTATGTTTTATGCCTCTGCATGTTTTTCTCGTTTAATCCTTGAGTGAAAATCATCTGGCAAGAGGAAAGGCTATATCTCAAGAATGAAGGTTATTTTAAAAGTTGTGCTTAAGGAGAAAATTAGCCAATAAATTATATTTATTATGTTAGTAAAAGTGTGCCATGAGTTCAACACATTTGAAATGTAAATTGTGTGACTTAATTATTAACTTCATTTTATTATTTTCCTACCACTGAAAATAGTTGTAGGCCATTTTAAAAGCATTGAGTCCCAGTTGCAAGGAAGCCTAGAAGCTTCATGTTAATTGATTAAATAGAAGTATTCCTTATATGAATCTGGAAGAGAGAGCATAAGGATTACCATAGTTTCACCAAATAACATAAAATATTGTAAACATGGTAAAGACTCTTTCCCCAAGACAAGCAAGTATCTAGAGTCCAGCCAAGTCTGGTCCCACTGTGACCTTACTTACCCCTGTCCACTTTGCTGGCCTCCTCCCTGCACCCCTCCACCCTCATGCTCATTACAAATTGCTTTTCTTCCCACCTGCTCAGACTCCTCCAGGCCTCTCTCCTTTTTGCTCATGTCCTTGCTTGCACCAGCCTGGATTATCCTTCCTCTTCTTGTTTGTCCGGCTAACTGCTCCTCATCTTCAGAATTCAGATCAGGTCTGTTCCCTTTAGAAAGCCCTCCTTAAGCTTCTTTGCCAAAAGCTGGCCGACTCTCTTTCTCTGTTCTCCCGCAGAGACGCTTGTCGCCGTCCCTGCCACATTGCCTTGAAATTACCTACTTCTATGGATCATCCCACCAGACTGCAAGCTCCCTGCAGGCTGGGACTTGGCATTTCTCATTATTCTGTTCACCGCACTCAGCACCTCACAGGTGTTAAGTGTGTATGGAAAAAGCATCGTGTAGCTGAGAAGGAAATTAATATGTGTGTGGGGCCTTCCTGTGTGCCCAACACCGTTATTCAGTCTGAAAGCTTAAGGGGAAGAATGAAAGTTCATTAACCAAGCTAAACTTCTTTCAGCAAAAAGAGCCTTTTGTGCCTTTTTAACCAGGCTTAGACAAAGTTCAAAGAAAGTCCTGTTATTAATATTGTCAATAAATCTGCAAAGGAGGTATTATCATCTCTACTGTCCAGGTGAGGGAACTATAGCTCCAAGGAGTTGCAGAGGTTGGAGGTGAATCTGTCAACAGGTGTGGGACCTTTTCCAGCGCCCAGAGCTCGCTCACTCATCAGAAGGAGAGCACAAACCTTTTTTGGCACTAAGTGTAGAGATCTAGCCATACCTGGTTAGTGTTAGAATTCAGGTGCAGGGGTCCCTGGACGGCAGGCAGGCAGACTCTTCTGGTCCTTTCTATTGATTGATGTTTTTAGGTTCCCCCCAATCACAAGCTGTCACTTAAAATCCAGAGATGAGCCGAAAGAGTTTTTTCCTCAGTGGGCAGGTTTCACACAAAGCATACGATTATATACTTTAAGGCAGGCCATTTGGTTCCTAGCCATAGACTCCCTACAGTCTCTGAAGCTGGAAGTGCATGCAGATTAATTTCTAAGGATATCTTAAAGGGTTTCTTCTGCCGCTCTGGCTGGCCTTGCTCAGACACTCCTGTATGATGGATGGGGATATAGACGATACAGTGACTGCAGTGATGGAGTTCCTAGCAGTGATTAATAGTGTATATCCTGGGCTGTTTTTGATGCCCTTCCTCGTATTAAATGATATGTTTTCTTTTCTTCCAACTACATTTTTTATCCTAAAGACTGACTCTTTCAGAGACCATCATTTGACTGCATGCTCTGTATGCAGGACATTCAAGTCCTGGCCTGGGTGACCTTGAGGTCACCTCTGTGAGACTCAGTTGATTCATCTGTAAAAATGGGGATGATGATTCCTACCTCTCAGGTTCGTGGTCTTGGGAGCATTTGCCAAGAAGTGGCCATAAAGTCATGTCTCACTGTATCTGACACATGGAAGGCACTTTGAACGCGTGTGTGCACTCAGAAAAGAAAAGTAGTGAGGGGGGTCGCCTTCTTGCCTTTTTTTCCTGGAGAAGACAGACGGTGCTGCGCTTGATGGCAAGTCAGTGCGAAGTGGGATGACAGGTTATGGGAGGTGGCTAAGCCTGAATCTCCTTAACTAAGCCCAGATATGCTACCAGACACACAGAAGCAAGAATTGATTCTGGCTGCCTCCCAGGTGTTGTCTTTAGGATCATGAGGTATGGTAATGACCAGCTGGGCTTATTGTGTATATAGTCATGATGACAAAGAAACAAGGGTCCTCATGTCACACCGTTTTAAAGCAGCGCCCAGCAGCATTGGCTTCCCTTTGTGGTGACATCATTCTCTTTTTGTCTTTTCAGGCTGTGACCCAATTAGAACTTTTTGGGGACATGTCCACCCCTCCTGATATAACCTCTCCCCCCGTAAGTACGCACTGCAGCTCAGCCCTACGTCCCTCCCTTTTCCTTTTTCGGCGGCATGGTGGCGAGAAGATGGGCTTTGGGCCAAAGAGGGCTGCTGGTGGGTCTCACCTCTGCCTCTTGCAAGCTGTGTGATTTGGGCAAATTACTAGCGATTCTAAACCTCAGTTTTCTCTGCTGCTTTTTAAAGGAATTATGATACCTACTTCTGTTTTGAGAAGGAAGTGAAACCATGCATCAGCGATCACAGGATCCCCCCTGCGTACTTGCTATACTGCTGGGCAGTGGAGAAAGACATAAACAGGATGAGGTCCCTGCCTGCAAGGAGCACATGGTCTAGTTGGGAATATTGGCAAGAAACTCAATAGGACTACAGACGATGGGGCATTTGTCAGCACCTACCCAGAGCCCACCCAGCCAGGTGTTCAGCCCAGGAAAGGAAGCACCTTCTCCCCGGCCCCTTCTGCCTTGTCCCGTCCCCTGCCTTCTTTCCTTCCACTCTCCCTCTTCTTTTTGTCTCCTCCCCCCTTCCCCCCACCTCCCAGCTTCGCTGAGCTTCTCATGAAGTTTTGGATTCCCAGCTCTAGTTGCAGCCAGGGTACACATCCCATTGCTTGTCATTATAAGTCACTGCTTGCAGAGGGACAGAGATTGCAGGGAACCCTAACTGAAAAATGAAAAGAAGAAAAAAGCATTAAACCCTAAGCAAAATTGAATCCCAGTGCTTTAAGAACTGGTTGCCTTCAAAGGCAACCCTATGGCCACAGCATAGAACAGAACCGAGATGGGCCCTCCAGGTCCTCCCCTGCCCACTCCCCGGAGGTGGGAGGTGGGCAGAGAGCAGTGAGCCACAGCTGCACCTGCGGAAGCTGCTGAGAGGGGGCAGCTCCTCTGGGCTCTACGAGGTCGTGCAGACCAAGGGATGGTGCTATGGTTCATTGGCGAGGTGCGCCTCACAGAGAAAAGGCTATAAGCTCACCACTGGGGACAGATGGCACGAGACTCTACTGCCCCTGCTCCCGCCACCTGATGTCCCAAGCAGACCTGACTGTGGACACAGCAGCTCCTGTCTCCATGGAAGCTGAGGCAGGTCTGACCAGTCTCCTTCTCGCCTCTGTCCCAGGGGTAACAGCTGCACCTCGGGCACTTAGAAACTCTAGCTGTGGAGCTAGAAAGGCCTGAAGAGATCTTCTAACCAATCCCCTTCATTTTACAGATGAGCAAACTGAGGCCCTGAGAGGGCATGGGACTCCCCCAGGGTCACGTGGGGGAAACAGAACGGCGTCGATGGTGCTTAAAAGTGCTTAACACGGCAGCTCCCAGCTGTGTTTCTGGCCCTGAACCCAAGTGCAGTCCCAATGGGTATTTAATAATGCCCAGAACAATGCCATTCCTCCCACAGGCTGCTGGTCTAAAACTGGCCTTGTCTAATTGCCATGGTTTCGGGATTAATTGCTTGCCTCAGTCTATTCCAAAAGGAAAAGAAAAAGAAGGCTATTATGGCATCGAATAGACATAGTTTGTAGGCGAAAGGCTGCTGTGAATGGGTGTGGGCCTTTAAAACCCTGAGTACTCATGCTTTTCTTTGAGTACCCATCGGTATCCCTTCTGTCTGTTTATTTCGGTACCCTTCACCTTACCCACCAGTTCCTGCAACAGACCTCTCTCGGATTCCAGTGTGGGCCAGGCACTGTAGCGTTCCCTGCTCCTCAGGCTTCGGTTTTTTATCATCTTCTTGAAAATATTTATTTTTCTTTGCACGTAAAGATTCAGGCAGAATTCTGGGAGGCACCAGGAGACAAGGGTCTCTGCTCTAGTCGCTAAGCTTTTTTTGTGCATTTAGTCAGGCTGTTTATTTACCATGTATTAAGTGACAAGTCCTGAGCTAGGTGCACAGTAGGTCCGGCGTGGGTGCGTGTCAGTTTAAATTGACCACCTCTAAAGGATGAAAGCCACATATCGTGGAAGAATTTGGCCTGAAAAACACCCCCAAGGGGCAGGGGCTCAAACCAGAGAGTTGTGATATTGGCCACTGTTTGCTGAGCACCTGCTAATGTGCCTCAGCCTGGTACTAAGTGATTTAAATGCATGATCTCGCTTCATTATCACAGCTGCTTTAAAGGTAGGTAGCATCTCTCCTGTTTTACGGTCAGCGTCTACAGCTGGCTCCCGGTGTGCCCACCACATCAGTGGCTTGGAGCATGACTGGCTTCTGCAGCACCACCACCCCACCCCCCCGCCCCGCCATCCCTTACTTCCTGCACCTGCTGCCTCCCATCCTTGACGACTGCCGAGCCAGGTCTCCCGGCGGCCTCACGCGCCCTCTGCCTCTCTCTGTCTGACAGACTCCTGCAACTCCAGGTGATGCCTTTATCCCGTCTTCATCTCAGACACTTCCGGCGAGTGCAGACATGTTTAGTTCTGTACCTTTCGGCACTGCTGCTGTACCCTCAGGTAAGCTGTCCTCCACCTGCTTCCTTCCTTCAGCCTCTGCCCGTCAAGGAAGGGACAGGGTTGACTTGAACTAGCTGTCAAATTATGCCGGAATACCTGTGGAGCTAGCAGCCTCTCCTTGTAACTCTTCAGGTGACATTAAGAGGCCACCATTGGGAGGCAGGGAGTATTTACAAACCCGTGGTATGCTGTAGACTGGATTTCAGTGATGCCTTTCACCTGGAAAAGTCAAGATGCTAGGTTACTCAGTACACAGCTTCCAGGAGCTCCGTGCACACCCAGCCATGCAAATCAGCACAAGTTCATTTCCTCCTGTCCATCTCAGCCAGAGGGAGGGAGGATGGCAGGTGGGGGTAGGAGCCCCCACAGACCTCTGGAGATCTGGTTGATAGGACGTGTCTGCTCCTTCGGTAGAGACTCAAGAATGGGGAGGCTCTCCATGCAAAGTGCGATGCTGAGGGGCAGAGCAAATTGCTAACAGTGAATTTGGGAAGGTGATGGGGCTCTTAGTGATTTGGAAGGTATTTGTTCTGTTTTCTAAGCATCCTTTAAGATATATATACACTACTTTTACAACAGGGTAAATATATATATTTACAGATGAGCAAACTGAGGCCCAGAGAGGGGATGTATAGAATATATTATATATATATACACACACACACACACACACACACACACATATATATTTAAAACATTTACCATGTATTAAGTGATAAGCCCTGAGCTAGGTGCACAGTAGGTCCAGCATGGGTGTGTGTCAATTTGAATCGACCACCTCTAAAGGATGAAAGCCACATATCGTGGAAGAATTTGGCCTGGAAAAGGACCCCCAAGGGGCAGGGGCTCAAACCAGAGAGTTGTGATATTGGCCACTGTTTGCTGAGCACCTGCTAATGTGCCTCAGCCTGGTACTAAGTGATTTAAATGCATGATCTCGCTTCATTATCACAGCTGCTTTAAAGGTAGGTAGCATTTCTCCTGTTTAATGGAGAAAGGTGTGTGTGTATATATATATATATATATATATATAGTGACAGTATTTCAGGTGAAGCACAAATTGGTGGGATCTCAGATATCTTAACTTGTTTTCATGGCATCAGGCACTCCACATAGCCAGGCCACTCTAGTTGGAACGTGGCCAGAGGTGGTATTCCACTCTTTACATGCATGAGAGCCTTAAAGACTGTTTTCTTTCTTTAGCTACATATTTGAAATCTGTCGCTTCATCCTACTATTTTGTTCTTATATACAGCCAATAGAGCCTGAATGTTTTCTTTTTTTTTAATTTTTATGTATTAATTTATTTCAGGGAGAGAGAGTGTGCACATGCAAGCAGGGGAGAGGGGGCAGAGGGAGAGGGAGAGAATCCTCAAGCAGACTACCTGCTGAGCGTGGAGTCTGATGATGTGGGGCTCAGTCTCACAACACCAAGATCATGACCTGAGCTGAAATCGAGAGTCCCTGACACTTAACCGACTGAGCCACCTAGGTGCCCTGAGCCTGAATATTTTCAAATACACGTCTTCTTGCATTTTTCTATAAATAATTTTCATTACATAATGTTAGAAGAAAATTCTTGACACCAAATGAACCTTGCTGTTATTCAAAGTGAAGTAAAAATTTGTACTCTATTCTGAAATGGTTAAAATTATTCCCCATGAGCCCAGAGATCATTATGAACTTTCAGAAGCAAAAGAGGTGGGTAGCCAATGGTTCTAACTAAACACTTTAGAATCTGCAAGTAACCCAGATGTTTCATTGGCTAAGCTTCCTGGTCAAATCTGTTTATCCATCCCTAAAATGGGACAGTGGTGATGACTAGTTTTCCTTACCTAAAATGGGTATTAAAATTTCCTTGGGAATAGTGTGATAGAATACGTCCTTTCAAAGAAGAATAACAGTTTTCCATCAGAAATGTATCACCTTCCTGCGTTGAGACTACACATACTTTGCCCTCATTATCTGACCCAGGAAGATGTGCTGGGACAGGTAATGGGAACTTGAGGCCCCAAACTTACCAACTTGCAGACGTGTTCATTCCACAAATATTCCCTGAGTATCCACATGAGGCAGACCCTGTTCTAGGAGCCTGGGGTGTGTCCGTGAATACAACAGGCACAGGTCCTGCCCTCAGAGAGCTTCCTTTCTATTGGGGAGACGAGGCAACAACATAAAAATTAGTAACTTACATAATAAGTCTGCAAACGGTAAGTGGTATGGCCAGAAAAAATGTAGAGCAGAGTGTAGGGGCTTTGGAGCAGGTGGAGGACAAGTGTAAATGGAAGTTGTGGTCGGGAGGGGCTCATACAAAGGTGAGCTATGAGCAGACTAGAAGGGGTGAGGGAGAAAGCCAAGAAGATGCCCGGGTCAAGAGTACTCTAGGCAAGGAGTAAATGAGAGTGACGCAGTCACACAGCTCCTGGTCCTAACATGTGAATAAAAGCCCTCAAGGACCTGCCCAATGCCATGCACACGACTGCTCCTGAGCCTCTGTCACATCAGGGCTTTGAAGACCTGGTTTCAGTCTTGCTCCTTGACCAGCCATGTTGCAAACTACGGACAAGCCACTTCATGTCCAGATTCAGTTTCTTCAGCTGCTAAAAAAGAAAAAAAAAAAAAAAATATATATATATATATTATATATAATATATATATATATATCGATAGATTACCAATAGATTACCTCCACAACTTCAATGTTTAGAATGGAAGTGTGAAATTAATTTCAATGAGCACATTTTTGCTTCTCGACGCTCCTGCTTCTACGTCAGTTAGACTGAGGAACAAAAGTAGACTTCAGTGGGTAATCAACTGTCAGCCTTTTCCTCCTTGAACCGGTCCTAAAAGTCTCTGCAGACACTGAGGCTCCATCTGCCTGTCCCCAGTTGTCCAGCCAGTGGCAGGGAGCCAGGGACACGAACCGCGGTTTGCAGTACAATGGATGGGCTGCTGGGGGATTTTGCATCCAGTGGGCTGGGTTTGAATCCGGGCTCATCTATTTATGTACATTTTAAACTCCTGAGCAAATTACTTAACCTGCCAGAGCCAGAGTTTCTAAATCTTTATAAATTAATCGAAAATAATACTTCCCTTGCAACAATACCATGAGAATTAAATGAGAAAACAAAGTGAAGCACCTTGAAAATTGCTGGGACCCCATAGAGGCTTCAATCAGCAAAAAGCTGTTGTTGCTACCGTTATTATTATTATGACTCCTATTTGTAAAGTAGAAGAAAATGTCCTACCTATATTTTTTCCTCTAGCCTTTTTGGAATATTTAGAAAAACATCCGTGTAATAAAGGTTAGATCTTTGGCCTCTTAACTGTGCATGGCAGAGCTGGCCTGGGGGTTTAGAGAATGTACTGTGTATAAATACAGACCCTGCCACTAGCCAGCTGCATAATACTCAGCTAAATCTCTTCTGAGCCTCAGGGAGCTTATCTGTAAAATGGGGATGGTAATTCCACTGTACAGAACTGGTCTGACGATTGCATGAGTTAATGCGCATAGTGGAACATTTAGAACAGCGCCTGGTGGTGGTTCTGTAAGCAAGCAGTCAACAGATGTTTGTAGCTTGTCCGTGAGGAGCGCCGGCTCTGCTCCCCAGGCCCTGTGGTAGCTGCCTCAAGCCTGCCCCTCAGCCCGCTGCAGGATCTCAGACACAGTGAAGAGATACTGATACCAACTACACAGAGGCTTGTTGCAAGGATCAGTGTCAAAAATGTCAGTTCCACGAGGGCAAGGATTTTTTTTTTTAAATGTTTTGTTCTTCACCACGTCTCCAGAGATTGAAACAGTGCTTCATACCCAATAGGGCTCTTTTTGAATGAATGAATGAACGAGATCACGTAAATAAGCATTACCATCCAACTTCTGCATACATATTGGGGGAGTCCCTTAGATTTCAGTGTTTTTCTCACATTTTAGTCTGCTCTTTTAATTCAGATAATGAGGTATCCCCAGGTGCAAGCATCTGGTTATGAATTGCAGTTTTCAGCCGTCCTTAAAAATCTAACTGCAAGGCAGTAAGCAGGTGTTCCCCTCACTTCACGGCAAGGAGATTTATGATTGATCTGAACTCCGTGGCATAAACAGATGCTCCGTGGCACCTCCTCCCTCCACTGCTGAACGTTAATGAGTAAATGTTACTAAGCTGCTAAGTGGCTGCTGTGGCAGCCACCGAGTGGCTTGCCCTGTCCACGGCTGCCACAGCCTGCCACCAAGGGGTCCCCTCGGGCATGCCCGATGTCATGGGGCCAGACAACCTGAGCTCACAGGTCTGGGGAGAGCCCAGGCTGCAGAGACCCCGCCCCCGGAAAAGCGAATGAGACCTGCGAGTCCCCGAACATGATACCCAATTACCCTGTGCTGTTTTTTTTTTCTTTTGAATATTGTCCTTGGGTCTGAAGCAGATGGCATGAAGCCAAGGAGACATGCTAATAGCTCTCTCCAGAAAAGTGTGCACAGCCCATCTGTTGGTTCCTTGTGGGGAAAAAAAAAAGACAGGGGGAAAGAAAAACCTGCCACCAACAGTAGAATCATTAGACATCCCAGCACTTACCAGTCTTGGAGTTGAATTGTACACTTGGCAAAATGCAGCGAAGGCATTGACTCCACTATGACTCATTCACATTTACAGAGACTGCCTCCAGTCTCAGGCATTTATGGAGCAGCTGAGGTGTGCTCCAAACGGCGCTAGACACAGAGGACAGGGAAAGAGAAGATAGAGGGTTTCTGCTAGCAGGTGGTTTCTTGTCTAAGGAGGGAAGACAGGATGACTGGGCAGTTACAACACAGTGAGACAAGTGCCATCAGAGAGATGAACACTGGGGTCTGCAGAAGGCCAGAGAAGGAGAACCAGTGGAGTCCAGAGGGCAGGGAAGGCACCCAGCAGCAGTGACGCTGAGCGGATTCTCAGTCCGTAAGGAGTAGCCACGTGAGGTAGGGGTGGCTTCCCAGGCCGAAGCACCAGCAGAGATGGAGAGAGCGGGGGGGGGGGGGGGGGGGGGGG
>NW_022589705.1:56006911-56150682 GCF_004348235.1 Phoca vitulina
GGGGGGGGGGGGGGGGGGGGGGGGGGGGGGGGGGGGGGGCGGTTTGTATTTGCAGCTGCTGCAGGCAAAGATGCCAGTGAAAATGGGCTGAAGAGCTGGGAAGGGGCTTGATCCCTAAAGGCTCCTAAGCCAAGCTAAGGTATCTGAACCTTTTACTCCAGACAATGAGACACTATATTTGCATTTTAGAGCAGTCCTCAGGTGGAAGCAAAATGAGAGACAGCCTGGCTGGAGGCTGAAACCTTCCATCCCTTCACCAAAATGGGCATTGAAAGATCCGTGTCTCCACCACGTCAGACCCAGTGCCCCCTTTTTAGGACAGATATTTGTAATGTCTCCTTTAAATTCTTGAAATGAAATTCACAGATAATACAACTTAGCCACACGGTTTTTTAAAAATCAATATAATGCCGTCATTCGAATATAAGGAGGAAATTTTTAAAAGCTCATTTTTAATAAAAAGCTATCTATTTCAATAAGGAAAATACCCAGGCACATCCACACTAGAGGTCCTACTAAGTGGTCAGGTGTGTAGACCTATCAACAGAGTCACTGCAGGTATAGACGGACCCCGGAACGCTGTGTCGGCCCGAACCCCATGGGAAGGGTTTCTGTCAGGAACCACAGCTTCCCCAAATGGTGAGCAAATCTTGACTGTGTTCCAAACAAAATGAAATACAGACGGCCCTCAATGTACACAGTTGTTACAATCCTGGAAAACTAAGTGCACTAATACTATGCAAAGAAACTTTGAATTTCTAGGTAATTCAAAGTCCAGCCCATACTCAAATAATCGTAGACAGAACGTGGGGGACTTGTTTGTTGTGCACGTTGGTCTCACCTATTGTAGGATGTCAGGTACCCAAGCTCTCCGCCTCTTAAGTGCGGGTAGGGTCTCCCTCTAACAAGTTATCCTGACAGCCAGAATACACCCCGCAAATGTCCTCATCATCCCCCCAGGGGGCAATAGCACTCCCACTGAGAACCATCGGGCCCCATCAAAGCTAATCAGAAAAAGAGAAAAGCAGTTGCGGAATTCTTAGTCTGTTGGGGGGCTCAAGTCACTGCCTTATGACGTGACAGGTGAGGTGAGGGGCAATGCAAGCAGCTCTCCGGTCTAAAGTGTCCGCACCAACACCTCGTCACCCCTCTTTCTTCAGGGCCTAGGGCTAAGTGATCACATAAGGATATGGTCTGTTTGGCTTGTCGACTCTCCATAAGAGCATGTCCAGCATCCTGCTGGATTCATCAGCTAGAAGCCCGTGTGCCCTGTCTGGAACCTCCTCTCACCTCGCAAGGAAATGGCCGGATGTGGAGTGTTGTCCCCATTCCTTAGCCATCAGTTGTAGGGCAGGGGATCTGAGGCTGGAGCATGAGGGAGGCAGTGGGTGAAACCGCACACGGTTTCTCTGGGCTTCCCAGAGTCCCTGACAGCACCCAGGACACACACGATCAGTGCCACAGTGCCTGCCCACCTTCCCTTTGGAAATTGCTAGGCTACCCTGCACCCACTCTTCTTTTCCTAGCCTCGCTGCTGTACACCTGCAAACTCCTTCTGACAGCCATGAAAAGGCTTGTTTTGAGAGGTCAGGCCAACCCAGCTTCTCCCTCCTCTTCTCTGCCCGGCCTGGGCATCTGTCTCCCGGGCTCAACTGCACAGGCACGTGGTTACGTGGCCCTCAGGGAAGGGCAGGGGTCACTGGAAGGACCTGGGAGTTTCTCTGGGCCCACCCACAGTTTGCTGCAACCGCAGGCGGGTGACCAGGCCAGGTGCACTTTGCAAAGGTCAGAAATTGGTCTTGGCCATCTGGGTGGGGCAGTGTGATGCAGAGGGAAGAACACTAGCTCTGGGGACGGGTGACCTCAGTTCAGATCCTGATCCCCCTTCATGCTGGCTGCGTGACCCCAAGCACAGCCTTTCCCTCTGAGCACCAATATCCTTATCCCTGGCGTGGGGATGGTAATACCCACTCTGTAGGGATTTTATGAGGATGTAAAGCACCAAATGCTGAACCTAGAACAGTGTAGGCATTTAATAAGTGGAAAAAGTTATCTTTGTTAGTCTTGCTACTGTGAGAAGTGTTACTTGTGCTCTTCTTAAAATGATTATATCTCATCTGAAAGGAATTAGTACAGCCAACAATTAACATGGTAATGTATGTGAGTAGACTCCTGGAGTTGTGCGGTACCCAACCTATGCCACTGTACGAGGGGCTCCTGAGTAAGTAGACAGTCACCTAAAATTGGCGTCATAACAATTATATGTTAATAATGTATGATAATCCCTGGAGCTACCATTTATTGCCTGGCTGCTATGGACCAAGCAAGGTATTACGTACTTTCTGGGCTCTATCTGATTCAAATCCCACTAAGTGCTAACATTTACTGAATGCTCACTCTGTGTCAGGTGCAGTACTCTACCTCAGATAGGTCCTCTCTGTGTCTTTAAACCAAGCCCGTGAGGCAGACGGTATTCTGTGCCCATTTTACAGATAAGGAGATAGAGGACGAGAGAGCTTGTGGAGCTCTCCATCAATTCCAGAGGTGAGAAGGGGCAGTCCGAATGTTAACCTAAGCCTCAAAACCCCGACACTCCCGATTCTTCTACCTTTGGCACCTGGCTTTGATGCTGAAAAGGACGATCTTACAACCTGGCTTCCAACAAAGAGCCTGACTTTTAGAGAGCTTAAGCGGTCGGTCTGGTGAGAAGGGGAGGCAGGACTCAAACCCACATGGGCCCGATTGCTAGTCCTCTGCCTTTTCCGCTGAGACCCACCAGCACCCGAGGCTGTGTGGGGTCAGAAACCTTGAATGATTATAGCAGTATCACCATTATCTCCCAGATTTCTGCCTGGCTTGCCCGCTCACCACATTCTAGTTTCCCCTTACGAATCACCTCCTTCGAGAGGTTTCCCCTGCCCATTGCTCTAGAAGGAATGCTCCAAGAGAACAGGGACTTTTGTCTTATTCATCCTTGTCTCCGGTCTGTAGCACAGAGCCTGAAGTACCGTATCTTTCTGCCGATCCCTTGAATCCATGAATTCTTCTTTCCCAGGTGCCTGACTCTGCTTTTTCACCCTTCCAGGTTATGTTGCAATGGGCGCCGTCCTCCCATCCTTCTGGGGCCAGCAGCCCCTCGTCCAACAGCAGATCGCCATGGGTGCTCAGCCACCAGTCGCTCAGGTGATGCCGGGGGCTCAGCCCATCGCCTGGGGCCAGCCGGGTCTCTTCCCTGCCACTCAGCAGCCCTGGCCAGCTGTGGCCGGGCAGTTCCCGCCAGCCGCCTTCATGCCCACACAAACTGTTATGCCTTTGCCAGCCGCCATGTTCCAAGGTCCCCTCACCCCCCTTGCAACCGTCCCAACCACGGGTGACTCCACCAGGGCAAGTCCACAGACCGAGACGCCCAGACAGAAAATGGGGAAAGAAATGTTTAAGGATTTCCAGATGGCCCAGCCTCCGCCCGTGCCCTCCCGCAAACCCGACCAACCCTCCCTCACCTGTACCTCAGAGGCCTTCTCCAGTTACTTCAACAAAGTCGGGGTGGCACAGGACACAGACGACTGTGATGACTTTGACATCTCCCAGTTGAATTTGACCCCTGTGACTTCTACCACGCCATCAACCAACTCACGTGAGTGCCCTTCTGTGGAGACGTAAATCCACTGAGAGTGATGCTTTGTTTCTGGAGTCCGAGAACTCATCTCAGTTCACATTCAACAGGCTTCTTTATGTTACTACTACTACTGATAATAGTTACCAATTACGTGTATCTACTTCATACACATTGTTTTTATTACCTTTATACTCATAACAATGCTTATTACAGGTTTTGTTAGACCTGTTGGGCCAATAACGAAAGTGAGGTTCAAGGACAAGGAGAGTAGTAGAATCAAATACAAACCTGTTATTTTTCTACCAGTCACTCTGCTGCTTATGTTTTTGTTGATTTGCTCATCTATCCATTCATTCAGTATCCCTCCTTTATGACACACAGATTATTGAATTGTACAGCTTATTGAAATGGAAATGAATGGTGAATATGAATTTTAGAAGTCTGGGGAATGAGGACAAAAAAATTAGAGTAGAAAACTAAGATGAAGAGAAAAATTAGGGGAGAAAAGGAGCAGCCACAAAGTCTCATCCAACTGGTATAGTTGAAGCCAGAGTTTGGCTCAAGGCTTTGGGTAGTCAAAGAGAAAAAATAGTAGTGAAGCAGAAAGCTCTAGACTGGGAACCCGGAGAGCAGATTTATCACTTCCTAGTTTTGTGCCTATGGGCAAGTCATTTCTGTGAGCCTCAATTTCCTCATCTATCTTAGGCTAAGGGATATTAAAAGGATTCAGTGGTACATGTACTGAAACACTCTATACCTCACCGAGTTTAAAGTATTGTTGTCACCATTATGATTGCATACGGAGTGGTTCTGAGCAGAATCCCTGGACCAGGATTGTCTTTGGGCAAACGTGTGACATTTCTTAACCTCAGCTGTGTCATGGGTAAAAGGCCTCAGTGGCTTGGATGAGCAGTGTGCCTCCTTCTAGTTGAGGCATTCAGTGATTCTGTCCCAGCTCACTTTTCCGCTGCAAGCATCCAGAAAGCCATAACCACGCAGCCAACCAGAATCCAGATACACTTGAGCACGCATATGCTCGGAAAGGTGTCCGGTAATTCAGCTCGTGCCTTGACAGTTGATAAGAAAGAGAAAAGTCTCAGGGAACAATGAGTTTGGCGTTTTCATTACTGTCGCAGATGATAGGGATCACTGCTTGGCCAATAGTGAGAATGGTCAAAAAATCTAACGTTAACACAATTAGGTAGTGTCATTTCAGCCAGGTTCAGAAGGCAGTTCTGAAAAGGAATGCCTTCTATGTGTATAAACAACCTACTCCCACTCAGGCCATGTGATCTCCATAGTGGAGGCATCTCTATTAGCTCTAAGTCACAGGGTTTCAGTGAAGAATAATGAATAAAAAATAAAATGCTGAGAGAATGAGAGCCACGCATAAATAAGCAAACATCTTTTGAAAGCAAGTGTCTCTCTTGCAGTGGGCTTGCGTGCCAGCTACAAATAAAAGGGAAGTTTCAGTTCTTTGAGGGCAGGAAATGTGTCCTAGTCATTCGTACACTTCTCGTAGGGCTAGCATGGCATCTAGCGCATGGGAGACATTTGGGAGAAGTCGTAGAGGTTGAAATGAACAGAACAAAGGCCACTCAGTCACTGTTGTGTTTCAGAGCAAGGTTTTGCAACGTAGGCTTTACTGATATTTGGGGTCAGGTAATGCTTTGTGGTGGGGCGTGCCCTGTGCTTGGAGGATGTTGAGCAGCCTCCCTGCCTCCACCCACTAGATGCCAGAAGCACACATCCTGTCCCCCTAGTCCTGACAGTCAAAAATGACCCGAGATTTTGCCAAATGGCCCCCAGGATTTCAGTTGCCCCAAATTTAGAACCCCTCTTTTAGATTATACAGGTATTCTAGAAAAACCTTCTAAAGGCTAAGACACTTGCATAAATGAACTCTTAATTAGGCTTCCGATTGATTTCATCTGATAAGTAGGACCAGTACACCTCTCTCCAACTGGCAGCTCAGGCTGGGTTCTCAGGCTTCCATAAGCAATAAGCCACTTCAAACCCAATTTGGAATCCAGTTACACTAACACTTATTCAACAGCTGTCGAGCATCGGGGTGTTCTCGTGTTGCTTATCTCACTTAAACCCACTAGAGCGAGTCGGTTCCATAATCATCTCATAAAACAAAACAGACTTCCTTTTCAATTAAAAAAAATTAATGTTTTATTGTAAAGAAAATGAGTGAAACCAGTCTTTATATCCTTTTATCCATGAGCATCACCTTCAGAATGTTTTGAGTAGAGGATCAGTTGGACCAAAAGCTCACAGCTGGACGGACAGTGTAGACAGAACTGTGTTAAATCCCAGCACTCCTGTTCCATGGCTCTCTTGACCCCGAGAAAATCCCTTCACCTCTCGGAGGGCAGTTTCTTCATCAGGAAAGAACAATAGGTCCAACACCGCTTTGCCATATTTGCATTAGAGAGCGCAGTGAGTACAAAATGCCGAGCACCGTGCCCAGCTCACTGGGCACACAGCAGATAGCATCGTTCTTCTAAATATAAATCCATCAAGGCAAAAGGTACTCACTAAGTTTGATAATCATTTGCTGTCTGAAAAGCAGCCAGATTTTGGAATTTCTGGGCAGTGATTGGGGGGGGGCAGTGGCATTTAAAATTTAGCTACTAAATCAAGCCACACCACCTCCTCACTTGGGGCTGAGCCAGTGACTGGCGTTTTAATGCCAAATTAGAAATTATTTAAAGAAGAATATCTTCAAATGGCATATTTGTTCTAACCTCTGGAACAAATGGGAGGAAGAACATGTGGGAAGTCCAGGACAGAAGATGAATGTCTTTATGGAGTGAGGGATAAAGTTGCCAGCAGCAACCTCCCGTTTTCCCACATCACAGAGGCACTCGTCATTCAACACATGTTCTACACACACCTACCATGTGTAAGGATACAAAGCCTGCTTCCACCAGCCACCATCTACGGGGCCTTGAGCAATTTAGTGACCTCACTTCCCTTAGCCATAAAACTGGGATCACCCCTACCTCAAAGAGGCTTTATGCGGGTTAGAGTTACCGTCCATAAAGTTTCTGACAGTATCCAACATGCAGAAGGCTCTCAATAAATGCATATCGCTGTCCTCTGATCTGTTTATTCTTACTGAAGTACATGTACGATGTTAAGAGAGAGAGAAGAAAGAAAAACTGGTTCAGTGATTCTCACCTTCAGCGTGTAGAAACACAGAGTTTCTGAGCCTGTAGGTCTGGGACGGGGGTCCAAGACGGCATCTGTGACGAGTTCCTGGATCTGCTCGTGCTGCCGATCCAAGGGCCAATCCTGGAGAACCAACGCTAGCCCCATCCATGGGCACCCACTCCTACCTGTCAAGTGTGGGACAGGACAAGATAAATATGTACAGATGAGGTGTTCAGGGTAGAAAGCAGAGTGCTGGACTTAACTCGATTATAACCAGATCCCCGAGGTCTTGGAGGGGGAGGTACACGGTTGCAGCCACTTAACTCTGTTCCCTCCTTGTGCCTCATTTCTGTGTAGCTCCAACCCCAGCCCCTCGACAGAGCTCTCCATCCAAATCATCTGCGTCCCACGCCAGCGATCCCACCACAGATGACATCTTCGAAGAGGGCTTTGAAAGTCCCAGCAAAAGTGAAGAGCAAGAAGCTGTAAGTGACCATCTGTTCTTTCTGGGTTTGCTTTTCCTTAAAATTAAAACCGCTGTATCTGAAATGGACAGTGGGCGAGGAAACCCGCATAGGAAAGAATGCTGGCTCAGAGTCTCAAGTTCTAAGCGGGGCTCCTAGGGGGGCTTTCTTCGATGTTCGAATGAGCAACTGAAAAATGTCCTTTCATGAAGTCGTTCCCGCATGTTCCCGCGTTGGTGGGTGTGGTGCCCTCCAACTGTGGTCCCTGCCTCCTTTAAAATAACTGATTATATGTATGCATGAAAATAAGCCCAGCTGTCTTTTGCTTTCCATTGTTGAAAAGACAAAAAAAAAAAGTGTTATCTTCTTGTGTTCTAGCCTGATGGATCACAGGCCTCATCCAACAGTGATCCATTTGGGGAGCCCAGTGGGGAGCCCAGTGGTGATAACATAAGTCCGCAGGCTGGTAGCTAGATAGCACAGGTCTGGGTAGGTATCTGCTCTTTTTATCTACTTCATCCTTAAGCTCTCTGCTTTCCCCTTGGTTTGTCCTTCCATTTCTGAAGTCACATCCCCAATGTTCGCACCATCTCTCCTTGCCTGCCGTTTGCCATCTTGTGTCTCCTCATGGATGCATGACCTTTGACATATACTGCTAGGTAGAGGTAGGGGTGAGGAGTGGGGAATGGTCATATTCTTTTATTAATGATACGTTCTGTGATAGAATGAGGCATGGTCCCTATCACTCAACGTGGATTCAGTTTCACGATCAACATTCCAAGATGGACACATTCTGCCCACACTGATTCATTTCTCACTGTGGTGTGATCCAAATGCTTTCATCTTTTAAGCAAAGCATCACTACATTTGCCTACACTCCACAGATCTAAAGAGGTCACCAACCAAACATCCTGAGAAGCCAGGCTAAGAAGCAAAACCAAGCAGTGCTTGAAATTAGATGGCTAGAAATGTACAATCACACTAGCCCATTTTGTGTGGCCAAAAGGGCTGATGTAATGTAAGAGTGAAATTCAAAGCTCAAAGACACGTAGCATTCGCTTGAGGCTCTGCTGTTTGCACCTGTGCTACGGCATATGACTCACCACTGAACCACTTCAGATTCCATCAGCAGCTACTTTGAAAGAAGTGTACTTACATTTACTGGAAGTGGCTTCTGGCCCTTGAATTTCAATACTTCTGATTTGATCGAAAGAAAGAGGAGCTGATGAAGCAAACCTTCTCAGGAGACAGAAGTACACCTCGTTCCCTAGACATGATTTCTGAGGTCACTCCTTGACAAATGTGTCCAATTTTCAGATACTTTCCTAGTTTTCCGTAAATGTGTAGGACTGCAAGGCTGTACCCACAGAGCTCCTTCTTTAGTCCTGAACAGCATGGTCAGAGCCATTAAAATGGTAAATAGCTTTCACCGTTCATAAATGGATTCTGAGGCTGCCTCAAAATCATTCTCAGTTCACATGGAAGTTATTTTGATGTTATTGAAAACTAATACAGTGTTTGGAAAGTGTATTTTGTTAATAGATTTTATGATTAAAGAACTTAACATACTGTATATTTTGCCACATTTTCTATCAGTACAATAGCATATAATAACACATCATGCCACGCAAAGCCATGTAATACCCCTCTAAAAATTCAGTCCTGCAAAGCTATTTGGGAAGCTGGTGAATTAAAGGCAAAGTCAATGTTCCAGAAAGGAGAAGAGCTGGGGATTATGGGTGGATGCCTTGGAAAGATTCCCCAAGAGGTTTTCTACCCCTTGTGTATGTTTTATTTCATGTGCTCAACCTTGTCTTGAAAAATTTGATGAATGAACTAGAGGCGACAAGAGCCATTCATCAGTACAACAGCTAACATCATCCTAAAATTGAAGTTCTTCTAGAAAACAAAGATGACTTACACCATTTGCAGATCAATGTATCAAACCCTCATCTTTATGAGCCTGTTCAGCTTGAGACAAACAAGGTGAACTGTTTCTTGGGGCCTCAGCCTCTTCCATGTTTGATGCTCCATCCAGAACCCCAAGCCATGGCTGAGTTGTAAATGGACGGAACATGGGACAGTAGGAAGAGCTCAGGATTTGGAACTTGAATTCAAATTCTAGCTCAGCTACTTAATAGCAGGAAATCTTGCAAGAACCAGACTTTCTTTTGAGTCTTGGTTTCTTCATCTGCTGGAAGAGGCTTCTATTATCTGCTAGGTTAGCAGAGATAGTAGTTCAGTCTCTAGCATGGAGACAGACACTCAGCGCTCAGCTTAAAAATCTGGGCTCTGGAGCAAAACCGAGTTTAGAATTGTGACCCTAATGAGATTTCATAATAACTCGCTATCTTATTTTTGAAAATAAGGATAAAAACAGTGTCCTCCTCAAAGGGATGTTGTTTGGACAAAATGAGGTTAGCACAGCATCTGACACATAGAAAGCACCCAATAGATGGTAGCTGTCATCACCACCAGCATGACCATCGTCATACGTGCTCAATAAATGTTCCCCAGGACCTTAGATTTTATACATCTTGCCTTGATAGTGAATAAGTTATACCATAAGGACCCAGGCCATTGGAGGTTTTGCTATGTACCTCCTATCTTCAGATAATTAATTTTCAATATGCCTCAAAACAGTTTTGGAGGAAAAAAAAGTAGGAAAAGAAAAATTTAGTATCTTAGCTCTCTGGCTTGCCCAGTCCCATAATCAGAATGACCCCCGTGAGGGTCTCACAGGCCACCTCTCTGTTCCAAAAAATGGGCAGTCTTATATTGACTTATAAGTCATAATCAATAGCTCCCCCCACCAAAAGGGCTGGACTGTAATCTTCAATGAAACAGTTTTCTCCCTTTGAACACTAAGCTTGGCAGCATCACAATTGCCTATCAAGAATCCCATGCCAACAGGCTGATGCCAGCCTTGCAGACATATCCCCAAAGACCTCCCCCCAAGGGAAGTCCAAGTGAGCCTTCCTGGGCCCTTCCATCACTAGCAACCCAAGCCACATTTGACCCTTCCGCCTCTGTCACATTAACTCATCCACCCAACTAGAAATCTACTGACTGCAATTTCTTCGTGCCTTTCCAGACATTTGAAGAAGGGATACCATGCAGGGAAAGCCACATCCATGGCTCTCCTTTCCCCTCTGTCTTCATACAGTTGGAAAGCAGGAGTCTCGTCCTTCTTATCACTCTTGCATTTTATCTCCAGCTGCTTTTCATTAGAAATACCCGCACAATTCTTAGTAGGTAGGGGGACATCTGTTGATAAGTGAAAGCCATCTCGCACCATAATAAGAGGGAACAAATGGACCCAGTCCTCACAGGTGGAAGCTTCAGGACCAATCTCAAACAGCGTTTCTGTTTTAGCAATAAAGGGAATTATTTCGTTTTCTCCCCCTCCCCTCCCATCTGGGAAAATCACGTGTCTTTGAAAGACTGGGTCAACAGGGCCAGAAAAAAAAGAACCAAAATAATATTGTAATGGCTGGTGTGGGAATGGCAGGTAATTTATACTTCACTGATGTGTTGCTGGAGCAATTTTAAGGGTGAAATGTTAGCTTTTGAGGAGATGAAAGAAAAATGAAAACATTTATTTGGTTAAATGGCTAAGTAAATAAACTGCCTATCAGACTTGCCCAGCTGTCAAGTCAAAGTAGCATCTATAACAATGGGGAATTGTTTGGTCTGTCTCCCTTAGTAACGATAGATATTGCCATAAATAATAAGTCGCTGTCATGTTTTTAATACCGATCTTCGTAGTGGGAACCCAAGACACATAAAATATTACCTGATGGATTTCTAGTGTTTGAAGGAAAAGAAAGCTGAACTTCAGCTTTAGGAGGAAGAATCTACAAAAACAAAAACAAAATCTTCTTAAAAAGAAGGAAAAATGCACAGAGTCGGGGACTTAGGTCTGGATTATGGTTTTAAAGCAGGTGACCTTAGGCAAGCACATAACCCCTTGATACCCTGGTCCCTCACATGGATACATATGATAATTAATTATAACAGCTCCCTCCCCAGGCTGTTCCAGAAATCAGAAATCATGAATATGAAAGTGTTTTGTAAGCTTTGAAAGCAGAATACATGTATTTGGAATTATTGTTACTTTTTTTTTATTATTATGTTATGTTACTATTCCGGTTTTAAATAGAATGAAGCAGCAGAGCCTTAAACCAGGGAACCACACCAAAAAAAAAAAACAAAAACAAAAACAAAATAATCTATCTGTCTCTTGGACATAGCGCTCAGAGGCAAGTCCAACCCAAGGTGTTGGGAGTCGTGTGGTCAGGAGATGGGAGGGGCCCGGCCAAGGGCCAGGTCAGCCAGGATGGAGAGGTGGGCTTGGTGCCCAGAAATATTTAAAAGATGAAGTCAGGAGAAGGTTAAGCCTGAAGGGAAATGGGAAGTGAGGATGAGGTCATAACCTAGGATGAGCCCCACATTCCTGATTTGGGAATCTAGGGGGTGCCCAGTCACTGTGCTAAAGAACACAGGACAGCATGCTTGAGCAGAGAGAGGGCGGGTTTACTTTGAACTTGAGTTGTACTTGAGATGCCCATGAGACACCCAAGTAGAGATGCCAGAAGGCTGCTGGATTTTATCTGGAGGTCAAAGGAGAAAACCAGACTGGGCACAGCAAGATTTCAATATGGTTTTAGGTCTAGAGGAGTGGGCACAAGCAGAATATGCTGATCATCTAAACCAGAGGTCAGCAAACTCTTTGTAACTATCTATGCTTTGTGGGCCAGGTCTCTGTTGCAACTACTCTACTGTTAGAGAAGGAAAGCAGCAAAAGACAGTGCATGAAGGAATGGATGTGGCTGAGTTCCAATAATACTTTATTTAAAATACTTCATTAACTGGGTGTTGGGCATTAAGGAGGGCACGTGATGTGAGAGCACCGGGCATTATATGCAACTAATGAGTAATTGAACACTACACTGAAAACTAATGATGTACTACATATTGGCTAAATGAATTGAAATTAAAAAAAGAATATAAAAAAATTAAAACAGAGAGCCACCAAAATTAGCCAATGGGTTATGGCTTGCTGACCTCTGATTTAGATCCCACTCACTATTTCTAGAATCACGCGGCAGAAGACAATCACCATGCCTTTCATTTACTACTACTAATAAAATATATTTTAAAATTACAAGCATGTTTATAACACTTTCATAAACATCACCTAATTCAATCCTCTGGGGAACCCACTTAAGTATTTTTATCATTCCCATTTCACAGATAGGGCAGGTAAGGTGGAGAAGTTAATGGCTTGCTGAAATAAGATTCACTCGTAATGGGGCTAGGATTTGAATCTATACCCAGATTAAATAACTCAAGAGTTCTCACCCAGACCAGAATACATGGGTTTAAGCAGCTTCTCTTCAACTTAACAGCTGTATGACTTGAGGCAGATGGCTTCATTTCCGACCTCTGGTTCTTCTCTTCTGTAAAACAATTCCCATATGCACTCCCCACTGACATTCTCGGACCTCCTAACCTGCCTGGGTCACCTGGTCAGAGCCTGGAAGACCCAATCTGCAGACAAGATCTTCTCACAGCACCCCTCCCCCAACTTGTCCTTATTCCAACAAAGGACGGGACAGAAGACCTTTAAATATGCTGACTTGATTAGGGTTCCTGGACATTATTGGCCTGAGACCCAGAACCCACTCCTGATGACCAGGGGTTTACTCTGGACAGGACCCTCTGCTTATGGCAGAGAGTTGGTGTCAGCAACTTCCTTGTCTTCATCTGCTATGTGACAGGGTCAAGAAAGATGATGTACATGTTCAAAGCAGATAATTGGCGTCCACCATTGTTGGAGAAATGCAGAATTTATCAGAACATATGCAGGATCCCCCCACCTCCCCAGGGACTCAGATTCTGCTTTTCTGCATTCACCAAATGGATTTCAGCACCCCGAGACCTCAGGAAGCATGTGTATTTGGCAGCTGTGTCAGTCTCTAAGGTATTTGTCTTAAATTCAACCTGTGTGTAAAAGACTTCTACCCCAAAAGGCTGACATTCAGGCTGAAAGTGATCAGAAAGCTTTGTGGGTTTTTTTTTTCCTTTTTATTCAAAGACTCCCAGCACTTGCTAAAATCTTTCATGTCATTGAGCTCATTTATTACTTGTTACAATCCCTTGAAGTAGATGTTACAAGCCCCATTTTACGGATTAAGAAACTGAGGCCCAGGTAAAATGCTTGCCTAAGGTCATGCAGGAAGTGAGGATTGCTGGGCTCTTTCTGGCTCTGAGACCCCTGAGTTTTTGATGACTCTCTTTACATCTTCAGGTAGAACTTTAAGTTATTTATTTCAGCCTCATGTCTACTCTCTGGCTGTACCAGCAGCTTTTTCACCTACGAAGACAGGACATGTAAAACCCCACGGAACCAGGCCCCAGCGTTGGAGCTCATGGTGGCCTGGGCAGGGTGGTGCTAAGGGACTCAAGCTTTGGCTCACCCGTGGCTCCGGTCTGACCCCTGGCTTGGCTAGGTGTTGCTCTCACCCCCTGGGTCAATAGACGGGCTCGGTCAGCAAGCAGATTGCATGGGGCACTTGGCCCTCACATTGGAGACCACCTTTCTCAGCATGCTGAGACTTCTCTCCACTAAACATTTTTTCAAGGGACGTATGTTTGGTAGAGGTGGCCCAGATTTCCCAAAAATTGAAAGGGGTGCAGAGGACTAAGCATAATTGGCTTTAAAAGGGGGGCTCATTATAAGGCAGGATAGGAAACTGTTTGCCTCTGCTTGTCGAGCCAGAAACGTGGGGCCACCTGAGAGCGGGGAGAGTGAGGAAGCAGGCCCAGAAGTGGGAGGCCACAGCCTGGGCTGCTGTCCCCTGTTTCCAGTGCACCTTCAGGAGAAACAGCCCTCAAGTCTGGGGCCTCACTTTCTTCCTGCAGGAAAGAAGGGTCAGGCCGAGGGCCCTTCTTGCTCTGACATTCTCCCAAGAGGGAGCACATTAGGTAGTGGAGAGGACACTGGGCTTACAGACCCCTGGACATGTTTCCATGAACTCTAGAAAAACACAAATCTAATCTACAGTGGTCAAAAGCAGACCAGCGGTTGCTGGCACTGGAGTAGGGGGTTGACTGAAAAAGACACAGTGAAGGTTTGGGAAGTTCTATAGCTTGATTGTGGTGAGGAAGGCCACACGAGTGTGTATGTTTGTCAAAACTCATCAAACTGCACACTTAAAAGTGAGAACATTGCAGTGTATGCAAATTATACCTCAATGAAACCGATTTTAAAACGAGAATAGATGAATTCATAGAAGTGGAACATAGATTATAGGGGAATGGGGAGTTACTGCTTAATGAGTAGTCTGTTTGGGGTGATGAAAGTGTTGCCCAACATTGCAAGCGTAATTAATGCCACTGAATTGGATACCTAAAAATGATTAAAATGGCAAATGCTATGCCATATATGTTATACTGCAATTCAAAAAAAGCCAAAAAACAAATAAAATAAACCTGGTTATATCCCAGCTCTGCGCTGTGCTGGCTGAGTGACCTTGGGTGAGTCACCAAGCTTGGAGGAGGCTTGCTTCTTCGCTCTCAGTAGAGATAGGAATACCCAGGGTAGAGCCTCAGTGTGACACCCAAATGAGATCATGTATATGAGATAAGAACGTCCTGATAGACTATCAATGTTTCTGTAAATATAAGCTCTTATTACCCTAATTCTGTGATTTTATGCGGCTCCTGTACGTGAGCACATAATTCATACTGGAAATAGTCTGCAAACATATGGAAATCTCTTATCCACGGAGCTGTGCAACCAGTTTATTTAGATTAACTCCACATTCTTTCTGCACCATTTCCCTGGGCTTCCCCAGAGCCATTATTACACTTCCTAACAGAGCCCAGTTGCAGGTGCTCCTAGGTGCTATGAAGGAGAAGCCACCTACAAGGGATCGTCAGGCCTGAAACCACCTTCTGCAAAGGAAGGATAAAATCACATACCCAGACAGAAGGGACCTCATCTTTTTGGAGTATCTCCTATGTGTCAGGCCCTGTGCTAGATAATCAATGTATATTTTCTCCTTCAATCCTCACCACACCTCTCATAGAGAGGATAGCCTCATTTTACTAGGGAAGAATCTGGAACTCAGAGGAGTTAACTAACCTGTGCAGAGTCCTCCAGTCCTAGACTCCTTCAGTGCTCTGTATAGACTTCTGTTTGGACTTCATCATGTGATCTTCTAGTATGTTCCACAGAGTGAGTTCCACCACGTCCCAATTCTGAGTGAGAACAGAGTGGCCCACATTACCTGCAGAGTCCAAGAAGCCTTTATATAGGAGCTGGGTCTGAGAGTATGAACTCCCGTTGCAGGACAAAGAGAGGCCCCAAAAGCACAAGGAACTGCCTGAACAGTCTTAGAGCTAGGAAAATCCTGTCGTGTCAGGTGACCCCAAGGTGGGGCATAGGAGAGAGAATGGAAGTCGATGAGGCTGGGCAAGAAAGTGGAACCATGTTGGAAGACCCTCATGTGCCATCCTGATGGGTTTGCATTTTCCTTGGCATAATAAGGAGTCAGGAGGGTTGTTTTCGAGCAGGAGAATGGCATGACCAAATACATTTCAGAAAGATCATTCTGGCAGAGGCATAAAGACATTGGAGAAAAAAAAAAAAAAAACATGATTTACGTGACCTGAAGGTTGAGCTTTGATTCACGGTCTGGAAGGGGCATTTATTAGCTCTAATGGGTTATGAGACAAATGGGTCTCGTGTGCTCAGCTAAGGAGCTTTGACCTTACCCTGTGGGTGATGGGGAGCCTTTGAAGGATTTGAAGGAGGGCAGATATGTGGTCAAAGCTGCCAAAAGAAAACAAAAAATATCAACAGGGTGCTGTGTTAACGTATGATTCCATTTAGGCCTTTGGAATATTGAAAATAGCCTGAAGACCCCATCACGACCTTGCCAGAAGCCAGGGCGGAAATTTCTGGATCAAATGATTTCTTACTCCCCTGCAGCTCTGACAGTCTAAGATTCTGTAACAAGGAAGGTAAAGCTATTGCCAAAACGTATAATGCATCACGGTGTCAGACTTTGGGATTATCTGCTGCTTGGGGTTTTCCACACCACTGCTCCCCTTCATTAGTGGGGATAATTGAGAGTTGACTGCAGTCCTTACTGCTGTTGTGATGGGTATTTGAAGCTAAATTCCAGCAAGCAGGAGATGTGTGAATATTTATCTCAGCTGCAGAAAGTTAATGCAGTGTGGCATTAATTACCCTGTCTGAGCCTCCTGTCTTCTTCTGTTTTTAGGTGTCATTCTCAGTTGAATAAATTAGTTTCCAAAATTAGAATAGAGCAAATTGTAGGGTGAGATCAAGGCAGCCTGACTTCTTAGGGTAGCCAAAAAGAAAAGTGGGCTGAGCAGTTCTACCCAGGAAAGATGAAGATACAACCTTTAGCCCAGCACAGGCAGAACATGTTTTTTTCCCCAGAACTTGTACTTGACTTCACCACTCTACCTTGGCTCCACCCAGCCCACCCGCAGAGCACAAACACACAATAAAGTTACATGGTTGGCCTTGGCCTTACAACAGGTATTTGAAACATTTCAAGGCATTGGCAGGAAGTGGATCAGGTGCATAATAAATCAACTTGCTATAGGTTTTGCTAGATTAGATTTTGAGAGAATAAAGCCAAACTGGAGTGTATTTAGGACGAAGTGATCAGAACAGTGAAGAAAGTAGAAACTGTATCATAGTCATTCGTGAATCCAACCAACCTTCATTGAGCACCTACTATGCTAGGTCAACATATGCAGAATAGCAGAAGGGCCTGGCAAGCAGTAACCCAGAGGTGGGATATGGAATAATGGGCTTCCATATTTTCTGTCATCAGGCATTTGGGTGAAGGATTACACTTACTCTTTACATTCCCAAGAGTAGTATGAAGTCCCACGGGTGGAAAGCATAGAGAAATCGGTATCCTGGGTATTCTGTTCTGTTACAGAATAGGGGGCCTCAAAGGGTAGGAAGATGCTTTTCCCTGGAAGAATACAGACATGATGTGGTCCAGGAGAAGACATCTTGGATTGGATGGCAGGAGTCTTGGATTCTGTCTATGACATAGTTTCTAGGTAACCTTTGACTCTGGGGAAACAAAAACTCCTTTCTCTAGGCTTCAGATTCTTCATCTGTAAAATGATGGATCTGGACAAAATTCTCTCTTACTCCATTCCCACTTTATAATAAAAGCAAGCAGTATGATCTATTAAATGCATGAAGTGCAGCAAACGACCTTGAGGTCACACCACTTCTCTGACCTTCAGTTGTTATCTGCAAAACGAGACAGATAGAATAAAAGCCACTCCCAGGACCATTAGGCAGATAAAATAAGACATGAGGGTGCTTTGTAAACTCCGAAGCACTCTATCATACACTACAGACTGAAGGACTGGTCTTTTCTTTTTTTACGACAGTTGTTGTAATAACTAGAAAAAGCACTGGACCTACTTTCAGGTCTCATGTCCCAAACTTACGAGCCGTAGGACCGTGGAAAAATTACTTAACTTCTCTGCATGTGATTTCCCATTTGCAAAGGAGATAAAGCATCTGCTTGCCAAGGCTGCCGTGATGAGTTAAAAAGACAATGTACTTGAAGATAGCTAGCATGGTGCCAGACACATAGTCGGGGCTCACAGAATCTCAGTTCAGTCTGATGGTTCAAGAAAATCAGCAAATAGAAAGGATCTATACTCACGTGGCAACACACAGGTTGTAGGGAAACATGACAGAATGAAGACATCACCGTGTCCATTTAATTCTGGCACAAATATCCGAGAGTGACCGCAAAAGGTCAATTTGAAAGGAAGGGCCTATGTATGCTTAAGACCAGAGTCCTGATCTGATCTGCTTGGCCAGCACACCTTGGGCCATTTCAACATGAAGAAGTCTGAAGTAGTTTCGACAGGGCTAAACATCATTTCCCATCTACTTTGGACTGAGGGTTTGCCTTATCCTATACTGGTGAAAATCCCGGCATGTCTCAGGACAGCCAGTTCCGCGGGTACAGGCAAATGACGGGCCAACCCCAAAACACGAGATTGAATGGAAACAAGTCCCAGAAGCTCTTAACTAAGAGCTAACATCCTAATTGCTGTTTCTCTTGCTCCAGAGTGTGCCCGGTCCTCACTGCTTGTGGAAACCAAAGAGCCGTTTGAAATAGAATTTCAGCGGTTTCAAGTAGACATTCATAAAACTATGTTGGAGAAATGTGCACTTGACTCAGGATGATTGTTACCATTTTCTGAAGACCTCTTACTGCCAAGCATTATGCCAGATGCTTTATATGTAATATCTCTAATTCTCTCAAGAACCCCGTAGGAAAAACCGTATTATTCCCATTTAACGGTTGGGAAAACTGAGGCTTAGAGAGGCCAAGTATCCTGCCCACACAGTTTGTCCAGCTCTCTCTGCTATACCATGCTTTTTTCCCTAACTAGGAAACCAGTCTCAGTTTGAAAACCAAGGACAAAACTGGGTGAGTAGTTATTCTTGATGATTAGAAGAAGTTGCCAAAATGACATGCGTCATGATCAAATAATCCAAAAATTACCTAAGGTCATCCATCATAAACTGTCATCTTTCTGTTCTAATCCCAAACCCTCCTTCTCTAACTGTCTCAGAAAATCCTATCTGGAAAAGAGCAGGTCTCACTTTGTCCCATCTCTCCCCAGGAGCTGGAGCCTCTCTATGCACAGATCAACAGACCTAAGAAGTAGCATTGAGGTGAGCTCATGGCAGGTACTTCAAGACTGGCATGGAAATCAGCATCGCGACAGGCTCTCTTGTATTCTTCCACCTCACCTCATCCCACGACGAAATTCATGATTGCCCAATGGAACTCATTTGGAAGAGGGAACTAAGAGTTTTTGGCAACCAATGGCAGATAACTATGGCTAACTATGGCAGCACAAAAAAAAAAAAAAAAATCAGAAAAGTATAAAAAAATCATACCCAACATTAAATCACAAATCAAGCAAATGCTTACCTGACAAATATTCTGAGCTCTCTTACTGTGGGTTTAAG
Organism: Phoca vitulina; assembly: GCF_004348235.1. NCBI lineage: Eukaryota > Metazoa > Chordata > Mammalia > Carnivora > Phocidae > Phoca > Phoca vitulina. The sequence goes on from NW_022589705.1 coordinate 56,026,224, forward strand.
ATGACCCAGTACGTGAAATCATAATTCTCTTTTTATTTCTCGACCTGTTGACCACTGTAAAGACATCAAATGTGGAGTGACAGGCCTCAGAGAGTGACAACAGGGTTGGCACTGACTTCTTTTAGACAAAAGCAAGAGGTCCTCTGTGACTACAGTATCCTCATCCATATGCCTTTTGACATATGACGATGTCTTTTCATCACTCCACAGGGCCTGGTCTGCCATTTTTTTCCCCTTTCCTTTGTCATGTTTGAAAATTAATGGGTGTAAAAATTTTTGTATTGCTTTTGACTTTTTTTAGATATGGGTGAGGAAATCTAACTGGAAAAGAAAAGCCTCATATGAACTGAATTAACTTGAAAATCACAAGACGAATAAGTGGTTGGTTATTCTTATGATCAAGAATGTTGCCAAAACAACCCTTTAGCTATTTCTGCATCCTGGTGAAGAAAGACAGCTTTGGGTTGGGACCTTCATTCTGTGAGTAGGAAAGGACATCGGATCCCATTGATGAGAAAGATGAAAAACGCATCTGATTTCCTCAGAAGCTCTAAACTCTTAAGTACAATAAAATGATATTTTGTATTTTTCCGAATCTTGCTGCTGTGTTGCTATGCAGACAAGTGTCTTCTCCACGTGCCATTTTCAAAGAAAAGTCATTTGCCAAATAATTCTGGTACAATCTTGGTAATGTGGTTTTGGATCTTAAAACCAACCTTCTAGTGGAACAATGGTGACATGAATATTCAGAATAACAAACTGATTCCGGGATCACGATGGTTCATCTCTATCTCTTTTTGTACATCAGAAAATTCAAATGGGATTTTTATTTTCTAACTTGAAAAAAAACAAAAACCTTACCATTAAACTCTTTAAATATTTAAGGGAAATGGCTTTAAGGAGTTCTAATGAAAAAAAAAATTGCCATTTTTTTTTGTAAATATAAATGTTAATGAAAATGCTTTTTAATAATGCCATTACACTGTAGAGAAGGTAGCAGATTGAGTGCAGGATGTGACAGACCTGATGGATGGGGCTCTCTCCCCAGGTGTTATTGTGGAGCACGTGGGAGGAAGCTGGAGTTCAGGGACGGCTGGCCGGAGCACTTGGCCAATCGGCAGCTAGTGAATAGGAAGGGAGCCCGTGACCCCACCGTCGACTGCAGCCTTTCCGCAGGAGTGCCCACCCTTGGCGGAAACCAAGAAAACGTTCACATTTTGAAGGCCTGTCCTTCAGATTCTGAAACTCCCTCCCACCTCTTCACTCCCATCCACCCCCCATAGAGATCGCTGGACTGTCTGTATGTGAAACAGAGGAGTTTAAGCTTCCTTTTTTTACACTTATGAGACAAAAAGTGCAGTGTTCAGTTCGTATGTTTAGCACATGATTTTTCATAAAGAATCTATATATTTTTGCCCTACAGAGAATTGTTCTACAGGTCACGTGTGTTTTCCTGATGTTCCTATGCAGTTCCAGTATGTTGAATTTAGTGGTTTAACACTAAGGAGAAAACGTTAGAGGACCATGTGATTAACTGGATTTGGGGTTACCTATTATTACTTGGTTTTCAAATTGGGAAAGTAGAATTGACACTGATATGATTGACTTAAATAGGCCTGTGTACTGTGGTTCTTCCTATCAAAAAGAAAGTAAAGTGATTGGAAAGAAGGTATACTTGTTCACAAAGAGAAAATCGAAAATCAAGGTAATCATTACTGCTCGAGGCCCAAATTTTACACCATCAGGTCACTGGAACGTATTTTCTTTTTCCAGTTAGGTCAACTGACTAAATGTCCTTACAGAACATATGTCAAAGTCATCCTAACGTGGAAGGTCCAAAGAACCAGAAAAGTGAGAAGGGCCATTTACCCCACTCTGTAACTATCACCTGTTGGTCCACGTGATTTCTCCAGGAATGTGCATCCATTTTATAATTAAGTCATCCTTTCACATGAAGGGGAAAATGGGAAAGGTGTGCTGACCGTGAGAGTCCTGAAACCGGTTCAATTCTGTTTTCTGGGGTTTGGGTAGGATAGGCAGGTCCCCTGGGGGAAAGGGCTTCCATTGCTCTGTTGTCTGTGATTCTGATTCTAAACAAGTGGTGCTATCTCTTCTCCCTCACCATGGCTATCTTGAGTTTGTCTTGCAGCATCACACCATTATACCAATTCTTTGGGTTGCTTGTGACATGTTCCAAGTGAACGCTGACCGATGTTGCTGCTTCGGGTACACCGTCTGGAGTTAATTTCTTAGCAGAAAGTGACAGCCCAGTGGACTTGTCATCATTCATTGAATGTGATCAAAAGTGTAACTGGCTCTGAACTTAACAAAGATGCCCATGTGATGCATGAAAGTGAGGGAAATAAAGTTGAGATTTTTCAACTGCCATCCATGTGATCATTGGCAGAATTCTGAGTTTTAACAAGCACTGTTGGGTGAGCTCAGAATCACCATATCCTATCCCAAGAGTACAGTGGAATTTCCGAGTAAGAGCCGAGGAGCCAATACCAAAAGGCCATGGGGAGTCTGCCTAGTTCCAGTTAGATCGATAGAAAATCCGTGTGTACAACTGTTAATTCCTCATCCTTCACTAGCACTAAATTTGTCACTTTAAATTTTGAAACCAGGGAAACGCCACCTGTCATTCTGTCCCCATGACCCGTAGCTCTTCGATCTTCCCGTGCCACGAGACTTTCCTTATGATCCGTACTCATCCCAGTGTCTACTGAAACCCCATCATGTCATGTACCGGACACCTTCTTTCAAAAAAAATGTTTACTCTGTGGGTTTGGTTCATTTCAATTTCTGCATTCTGACACATATTTTTTTAATAAAGATGAGAAAGAGAAAATGACTGTTTGCAGTACATTTCTAGACCTACTTTAACTTTACCTCAGATGACAGTTTGTTAACATATATGGACACATTATTTTTAACTTTATGTACAATACATTCAACAACAGTGAAATTTTTAGAAATTTTCCATTAATTTCTGTAACACGCCATGTATAACTGTTAACAAATAAACATGTTTGAGAACAACAGCTTAGCCTGGTTTTATTCCACAAGTGTCTACTGGATACTCCAACGAAGGATTGGAAGATGAAATCGCTTCTCTGTAAGCTTCCATCTGAGCGGGCAAAGGCCTCAGTCTTCCTGGCACTGGGCCAGAAAGAGAAAGCTTCATGGAGGAGTTAGATCAGCTCATCCTCAATTGACTTCAGGCACTTGCTATGCTTGGAGAAGCAGTCACAGCGAAGAACGAAGAGGATGTTGTCAGAAAAGTCACACCTGTATCGATGTGGTGTTTGGACTACAGGTAGCACCGGTCTTCCAAAATTGGGAAAGACCCCGGGACTAGATCTACGAGTTGTGTCTTCCCCTAAAAAAATACCTGCTAAACTGTTGGTTTGAACACCGAGGTTAATCTATACCCTCAAAGAGTTTGCCCTAATTCAATGCAAGGTCGTCTGCTTTAAGGGACCCAAAGGAGGAAGCATGTATCTTCTTTCACATTCCCCCACACACTCCACATCAAAAAACATGAGACAACATAAGACCCCCCCCAGAAAATAGTTTGAAGCCGGACCTTGACTTTGATGTGTATTGAAGAACAGGGAGAAAAGTGTATATGTGTATATATGTATATTCATGCATGTGTGTATGTGTGAGATTTTCATTTCATTTTAAAACTAAATTAGTTTGTCTATCCAATAATCAGCCAGATTAGATCATTGAGATGCCAAAAAAACACCCCCCCCCCCCCCCGTCTAGGAATGGTTATGTTAATGATTGCATACACACGTCCTCAATGTGACCTCATTATACAGAAAGTATTAAACAGATGTTTTGTCCACATTGAGAAAATGAGGGAATGGGCTAAAATTCCAACAAAATAAATTTGGAGAAACTAGTAGAAGCAACTTTCATACAGTGAGAAATTCTCACTCCTGGGTCAAATTGCTAGACGATGTTACACAAGCTCTTCTGAATAACAGTGGCTCACACTTTTTGAGCAACTAATAACGTGCCCAGTCGGTGCTATATGCTTTTTGTCCATTGCCTCGCTTACTTTTCTAAACAACATGGGTAGATATAGTCCCCAAATTAGAGATTTAAAAAGACGCAGAGAGATTCAATTAACTTCTCCAGCCAGCAAATGGTAGAGTTGAGGTTTGACTTTTGAGTCTGCTTACTCATCATAGTTGATTTTAATTGTGAAAAACAGTTGGATATTCACTCTTATAAATAGTTCTGCATAAACGGCATTGACTTTCTCTCCCAGAACTTTAGTAGATCTTTGGAAATAAGTTAGATTTCTAAGTTCCTCCGGTTTAAAGTAAAAATAAAAATCCATTCGATGTTACCTAAGTATGTGGCTAAGTACATAGTTTATTCTTTAATTGGCACTTTTAAAAGGGTGTATGTGTGAGGGATAAAGAATATACCTTTTGGTCCAACTAGTTCCAGTTTAGCTGACACCAAGCACTGGTGATTTACTTTTCCAATGTAAATGAATCTTAAAGAAGCGACAAATTAAAAGGTGTCCGATTTAACTGCTAGGCAGATTCCAAAATAAATCAGGCAGACATATCTGCTTTCATTTTGTGCTTGAGAGCAAACCCTTGTTGTTTTGACAGCAACTGTTTTTTTGTTTTACCGAGAATGACAGTAGGAAAAACGCCTAGAATAAAAACAGGTTTCATGGAAATCAACCTTCAAAGCAAAGGTGTTTAAATTCAAGGGAAATGTGAGCAATGGTGCCTGAAAGATTAGGGGAAAGAAAAAAAAAAAAACCTAAACAGATCTAAATGGCTTTTAAGCCATTTAGTGACCAGTCCTCAGTACTTCTGTGAAAATGTGAATTATCACTACCACTCTTGTGTTCCTACTCCGTGTCACTCATTTTCTAATTCCTATCTAAATCTTTATGCAACTGAAGAAACAGTGCAGTCCCCATTTTACAGCCTAGGAAACAAACTTCAGTGATGTTCTGGAGTAGTTGTCAATGAACAGAGCCAAAGAGCTCACCCAGAGGCCGGCACAGTGCCCAGGATCCGATTCCCAAGTACCCCCTGTAGTTCGTGGGTGCTTTTGTCTGCAGAGTGTCTGTGACATCGAAATGCCCATGCACCCGCTATGAGATACTTGGAGTCTTTCTGTATCCAATTCTAAATAGGGACTTTTCTATTAGAGAAATCACACCACGCGATACCCTGACTGATTTGGGACAGAAATTTATTCTTAAGCGAAATGACTGTAGTTGTTTTAAAACGAAGGAAAAAATTCAGTTTTATTCTCAAGAATGGTAATGGATCTAACCCAATCTAATGAATATTTAATTTCAAACAAAACCCTAGCATTCACTTTATCTTCCAAGGTGCAGAAATCTGAAGAGGGAACCTTTTTGAACAGTGTTTCTGTGCATCCTTTGCTGGAGAATATTAATGACCGCCAAGTGGAAAACGTCTAAATATTCTTGCGAAACTGCAGCCTCCGGTGACTTGGGCCTTTAATCTTATGAACACTTCTCACCGCTTCTGTTACTCATGCTGGGGTCATAGCCTGGAGGCGGGGGGGCACCAAGCAGGCGGGGTTGGAGATGAAATCCATGGCAGTCCAGGCTGGGATGCTATCCACAGGAAAGTGCTAAACTCGTCTTCACACTCTACTTTCAGCACTTCTACTCTGCCTCCCCTTTGGGGGTGGAGGGAACCCCGAAATCTGTAGTGTTTCAGATCATAGGTCACCAGCACTCACTTATAGCTCAGGGCCAGGAGCTCAAGACAGCAGGAACTTAATTACTAAAGGAAACTTGTCTCCTCTTACCTGGCTTGTCCCCTTCACAGAAGGAGAAAGAAAGAGGATCCATGCTCACACAGTCCCATGTGTGTCCTTTTGGGATAAAGCAGCATCATAGCATAAACTAAAAAGAAAGGAAACCTTACTCAATGGAGCCCACTTTCATCAGAAGAGAGGCAGATGATACCAAAGGCAAACAGGTAGATAGTCTCCTGAGTTGTTTTTTTCTCTCTGTGTTGGGCACTAAACTAAGACAATACCAGGGAAGTAGAGTGTTTGACCAAATTTCCACCTTTTGCTTATCATTTGTCTCTTTTCTCCCATAAATTGAGCATACTGTCTTTACTGATGAGTCGATACAGAGCAGCTTCCAGAGAGTGGACTCTGAATTCTGAAAGTCTTGGTTTCAGTGCTGGCTGCACGACTTGCCCGTTGTTTGACCTCAGACAAGTCACTTAAGCTCTCTAAAATTCAGCTCGCTCACATGTAAAATTGAGACAATAATGTCTACCTCATTGGGCTGTTATGAGAAATAAATTTGATAATTCCATACCTGGACCATAGTAAATGCTCAGTGCACATTACCTATTATTAATATCAAAGACAGTCTAATAGCTATTGTGTATTTTTGTGCTTAATTCTTTGACTTTATCCTTTATCCTTTCACATCCATTCTCCCAGCACAGCATCTCTGCTAAGTGTGCAGAATGGCAGTGAGTGATTATTATCTCTATTTTATTGTCAAAGAAAGGCAAAGAAGTATACACATACCTCTTGGAAATTTTTTCACTGGCAAAATTTAAAGCAAAATGTATCTTGAATTTATTCATGTAACAAGGAGTTATTAAACACCTGCTGTGTGCCAGGTCCTGTGATAATCACTGGAGATTCAGAAATTTCTCTTTTAAATGCATACATGCCTGTCCCTGCTTCCAGAAGCTCAAAATCTGATGGGGAAAATAGGTTAATAGATGAGTGAATTATAGTAGGATTAGCGCTGGAATAAAGGCACATGCTAACATTATGGGAGTGGTGGGACAAGGCTGTACAAAAGTATTGATGGTGGAGTTGGGCCTTAGGAAATGAGCAGGAGTTCACCCAGAGGTGGTGGCAGCAGAGGGGAGGTATTGGTAGAACTGGCTGGGCCAACGAGCATGGTGTGCCCAGAGCGGCTATAAATGAAAGGAGAGAATGACTCACTATTGAAGCTATTGAACAGGAAAAAAAAAAAATACAGTTTCTCAATTCATATTTCAAAGCTAGAATAATAAAACATCAAAAAAGTAGTGCAAATTATAGCCTAATCTTTCTAATGAATAATCAAATTCCTAAATTAAATATTAGTGAATTAAACACAGCTGTAAACCATGACTAAATAAAGTCGATTCTTGGAATGCAATTAATAGGTCACGAGAGACTATCTCACCTTAGTGGATGCCAAAAAGGCATCTGATAAAAGTCATTATCCTCTTCAATTGGAAACGGAATTAAAGAATTCCCTTCACATGGGAAGGAACATCTATGTCAAACCAGCAGCCAGTATGAAATGTAGCAGTGAAACTTGAAGGCATTCTATTAAAATCAAATGGAGGTCAAAACTGTCAGCTGTCACCTCTATTATTTAACATTATTCTGAAATTTGAGGCAGTGCATGCACTAATATAAGAAAAAGAAATCAAGTATTTAAAACGAGAAAATTAGCAATGTTTACAGATTATATATACTTTTTTTTTTTAAAGATTTTATTCATTTATTTGCGAGAGAGGGAAAGCAAGAGAGATCACAGAGAGAGAGGGAGAAGCAAACTGGCCGCTGAGCGGAGAGCCCAATGCGGGGCTCCATCCCAGGATCCTGAGATCATGACCTAAGCCAAAGACAGGTGCTTTACTGACTGAGCCACCCAGGCACCTCCAGATTATATTTTCCAATGAGAAATATCTATCAGAGGGGCGCCTGGGTGGCTCAGTTGGTTAAGCGACTGCCTTCGGCTCAGGTCATGATCCTGGAGTCCCTGGATCGAGTCCCGCATCGGGCTCCCTGCTCGGCAGGGAGTCTGCTTCTCCCTCTGACCCTCCCCCCTCTCATGTGCTCTCTCTCATTCTCTCTCTCTCTCAAATAAAAAAAAAAAAAAATATCTATCAGAAGCTGTAAGAACTAATAAGAGAATTAAGATGGTTAGTTTAAAAATAAGTATATAAAAAATCAGTATTTTCTACATTGCTATAAATAACCTTTTAGGACACTTAATGGTATGAATAGATGACGTTAATTATAGCCACAAAAATAAGATACCCAAGAATAAATTTAACACTGAAGATGTTAAGATCTAGATTAAAAACTTTACAGTTACAAAACCTTGTCAAAGGACATAAAGTAACTAAATAAATTGAGGAAAGAAGGTTCAACATTATAAAAATGTCACTTCTCCCTGATTATAGGTGGTCCCTGATTTGTAATGGTTCAACTTACGATTTTTCAACTTTACTATGGTGTGAAAGCAGTACACATTCAGTAGAAACTATACTTCGAGGTTTAATTTTTTTTTTAATATTTATTTATTTATTTATTTATTTATTTATTTTAGAGAGCATGAAAGAGGGGAGGGGCAGAGGGAGAGAATCTGCAAGCAAACTCCCCGCTGAGCACAGAACCTGACCCAGGGCTCCATCTCACGACCCATGAGAACAGAAACCTGAACAGAAACCAAGAGTCAGACACTTAAACAACTAAGTCACCCAGGTGCCCCATTTGAGGTTTGATCTTTTTCCTGGGCTAGCAATATGTAGTAAGATACTCTCTCATGATGCTGGGCAGCTCCCAGTCAGCCACACAATCACAAGGGTAAACAACTGATACACTTAAAACCATCCTGTTTTTCACGTTCAGTATGGTATTTAAAAAATTACATGAGATATTGAACATTTTATTATAAAATAGGCTTTGTGGTAGATGAGTTTGCCCAGCTGTAGGCTAATGTAAGTGAGCGCATGTAAGGTAGACAAAGCTAAGCTGTGATATTCAGTAGGTTAAGTGTATTAAAGGCATTTTTGACTTATTATATATTCAACTTAAAATGAGCTTATCAGGACATAACCCCATTGTAAGTGAGGAAGATCTGTAATTTATAACAGTGCAACTATAATCATAACCTCAATTCGATGTCTCCAATCACAGATTCATGTTCAATCATATTCTGATGCAGATCTGAAAGAGAAAAGCTAATGAGAATATACAAAAATGTTAATTTAATGAGAGGAAACTTATACTATCAAGGAGATCTCAAAACATAAAGACAAAATAATTTAAATTATTGTTGAAGGGCAAAAAATAGAATGATCAATGAAACAGAATATAAGATACAGAAGCCCAAGAAATCATAATTAATTAATGTGTATTTGAAAGTATTCAGATCAATAGGACTAAAGACTATCCAAATAAGTGGAACTGGGATAATAAAGACTGCTAAAAAAAAGTTAGCTTCCTACCTCACACCATATTGTTAATGAAATTCCATATAAATGAAATATCAAATGTATATAGACATGAATATGTATGGGAAAACATTAATACTTATATAGGGGTAAAAAGACCACCATAAGTATGCAGAAAATACATATTTATGAAAATACAGATAGATTTAACTTCATGAAAATTTATACTTTGTAAAAAAATGCATAAGAAGATTAAAAGGCCTTAGAAAATTAGGAAACTATTTATAGCATACATTATAAACAGAACTTTATTGTCCTGAACATACAGAAAGTTCCTAAAAGCTTATGGAAAGAGTTTATAGAAACATTAGTAAACAATATGAACAAATAATTCCTAAGGGAAAAATACAAAGGGCCTATAAACAATAGCTAGATAGAGAGGGCAACTAAATGTTTCATCAACAGAGAGCCCATTAACTGGATTATGGTATTATGCAACATTTTTTAAAAAATGAAGCAAGTCTAAATAATTTATATGAAAAAATGTCAAAGATACATAAGAAGATGGGGTTTGGTAAGTTCCTGTTTCTATTAAAATATAAGAAGTATGCATGTAGGTACTTACGTATCCATAGAAAAGGTGTATTATGGTATTCAGGAAACCGCTCGTTCATTTCATGTCTACTGAGTGCCCGCTATGTGCCAGGCATTGTTCTATGTGCTGGGGAAGCCGAGTCCTCGCCCTCATCCGGCAATGTTAGGCACATGCTAACCTGGGGGGAGGGCGACGCAGGGTGGGGGGGAGCTTGAGGGGAAGAAGAAAAACTTCTCATCTAAACCTAATTGCACTTTTTGCAATGTTATGTTACTAAATACTTTACGTTTCCAATATTGCTAATGGCCAAAAAGTATTTTTTAAATGCATACATTTTTGCAATAAAAGAAATTCAAATTAAGACAAGATCACTTTGCCTATCAAATTAGCAGTGACTAAAAAGGTGATTATCCCATACATACGGATGTGAGGAAAGAGGCACCCTCAAATACTTGGAGTGCTTGATTCAAAGATATTTTTAAATCAAAATCTCTTAAAACGTGCATGATGTTCAACATGGTAATTCCATGCCTAAAACTGGAATTTATAAGATGGAAATTCCCATGGTAGTGAACAAATGGGTATTAAGATGTTCTTCACTTATGGGCATCTGGGTAGCTCAGTTGGTTAAGCAACTGCCTTCAGCTCAGGTCATGATCCGGAGTCCCAGGATCGAGTCCCACATCGGGCTCCCCGCTCAGTGGGGAGTTTGCTTCTCCCTCTGGCCCTCTCCCCCCTCATGCTCTCTCTCTCTCTCTTTCAAATAAATAAATAAAATCTAAAAAAAAAAAAAAAGATGTTCTTCACTTATATAATCTATAAGAGAGAAATACTGGAAATCTAAATCACCAATGCTATGAAACTCTCTAAATGTTATATATGTCCAATGGGATGCTGTTCCCAAATGATCAGTGATAAGCTCCTTGAAGACAGGAGCCATATTTCTCACATTTATCTTCAACATCAATAAGTAAAAGTTTATGAACAGGGACTATGCAGTCATTAAAATAATGTTGTAGAACCTATATTTTATCCCAGGATTTCCCATGCCACTTTTTTATCAACAATTCAATATAGCAGAGTGTAAAATCATCTATACATTAAGATTCTAATTTGGTTGTTTTAATATATGCATTCACATACATTCATTAAAAAAACCTGCAAAAACCCAAGTAGTAGGATTACATATGACTTCCATTTTATCCTTTGTGCTAAATGTTTTTATTTTATTCTACATTTTCCCTATGATGAATATCTTTTACCTTTTTAAGCATAAAGAAATAAATTTTAAGTAACAAGCAGCCATTAGACAAAATGTGTTAAAAGCAGGCATAATGCGTAATATTAGTTGAGGTGTTTTTGTTTGTTTTAGAGAGGGAGAGGGCGGAGGGAGAGAGAGAATCTTAAGCAGACTCCAGTGAGGAGCTCGATCTCATGACTCTGAGATCATGACCTGAGCCGGAATCAAGAGTCAGACCTTAACCAACTGAGCCACCCAGGTGCCCCATTTGCTGAGTTTTTACTTTGTGCCAGGTACTGTGTGAAATGCTTTAACTTAAATCAGTCCATCATCCTCACTACAGCTCTGGGAGCTTTAAATTCCTATTGTTTGCATCTTACAAATAATGACAATAAGTTTAGAAAGAAAGCACCCAGATCACAGAAGCAGCTGTTGGAAGAGCTGAGATTCACACCCAGAGTCTGACTCTGGACCTCAGGTTCTTAATGACACCAGGTTGACTCTTCACTTAGCATCAACACAGAAAGTACCCACTGGACTTTTCAGAGGTGGCTTGGTGATGTTGGACAATATAGAGGAAGAAGAGGGTTTGGAATCAGCACAACTGACTCAAACATGTAAGCAATTTTTCACTCTGTGCTTCAGACAACCCTAATGGAGTAGTTGCTAGCAATCTATTGATCTCCTTCTCAAAGGAAGCTGATCTTTGGACAAGAATGACTTCGAATGACTCACGATCATCCTCTGAACAGGTTCAAAGAGGCTGGAAGAAAGACCCAGCACGCTGCCCTGCATGCATTCTTCAAAAATATGAGAACAGTTTGGGGAGGGCTGGGCCAATGTGCATATTGTATAGCCGATGAGTGCTAACACAGCACACACAAGATTCCACTGTGAAACACCAAAGACATTTTAGGGGTGGCAGCAGTGGGTGAGTTGGAAGAGGGCCCAGAGGTTCCTATTCCCAAGCAGCCACCATCTGCCTTTCTTCTCATGGCTATCCTAGTCCCACCACCACCCGCCTCCCCCCACCTCAAAAAGCCATACTATGATCAAGGGAAGCCATCTAAGTCAATCTTTGGAACCCATAAGTTCTGATTTACAGTTTCTATCAACATTCTCTTTCTTGAGCATGTACTTATTTTAGTAAATATAAAAATTAAAAACACAGTAAAGATAAAACATGTAAATATAAAGCTTTCCTAAGTTTGCTTCTAACCCTGCGCTCGCTGCTACCCTGTTTTGCCATTAGTTTTTTTAATATGACAATAATTTTAACATTATGGAGAAAACTAACTCTTGACCATGCCCTTCCGTCCTTGTTCCTTTCCCAGAGAAAACTAATTATCCGTTCAGCCTACTCCTCTAGTGTCTTCTAGGTATTTATACTCACAAATGTTGACTACAGAAATACATAGTTTTATCTCATAGGTGTTTGCTTGTTAAATATGTAAATAGAATGCTATGCCTGTAACTTGTTTTTCTTCCCTGAGCCTGGATTTGGAATATCATGTAATTTCATGTGCACATTGCTGAATATCGGTAAATGTGTATGTACGTGTGTGTATGAAGCAGAGGCACGGTGTTTCTACAGTAAAGTACACAAGTCTTCAGCATACGAATCAAGTCCCAGCTGCTCAGTTCTGTCACCTAGTAGCTCTGTGACATTGGGTGAGTTAACTTCTCTGAGCTACCATATGGTCATCTGTAAAATAGAGATGGGAATATCCTTCTCATGAGGAATAAATGAGCTGCCATCTATAAAGTGCCTACCATATGCAAACTCTGCATTCATGTCTGTTAAGTATTAACCAAGTGGCTGAGGTCCACAGCTGGTAAGGAGCAGAGGTAGATTTTCTCTTGCAATCTTACCTGGCTGCTAGTGCTCCTTGGGCTCCATGAAAATCCTCTCTTGGAAGCTGGAGTGGTCACCAAGCCCACCCTTCCGATGGGAGGCAGAGAACTGGCTTGAAAGTCAGCTATGGAGTCAGCCAGTGTGACCGCTCCTTCCCTCCTTCCGAGGCTCTGCCTGGACCACCCCACGTGGCTGGCTTCTCAGCCTCACCATTTCTTACAACCCCAGTGGGCTTCTCCATTGCAAGGAAGAGTAAGGTGCATGTAGCAGCCCAGCCTTTCTCCTGTAGAGTTGGGTATCCTCAGCTGGCAAGGGAAGAAGTGCTACATGATCCACCGTCCAACCCTCCTTCCCCAGCCTTTACAAGAGAATTCTGACAATTCCACCTTGAGCACATATGTCCTTCTATCTCTTCTCCCTCCCACTACCACTGCACGATATGCCTTCTAAGTGGTCACCTTGTCTTTCCTTCTAAACAACATCTGATAAATATTAAGCACAGCTCTGCCCATTTCCTCCATTCTTCTAAGAGCTTCCATGGTTCCATAGTATCTGTAGATGTAAGTCGGGATGAGTCAAATATTTCCATCCAGGATTTCAAAGAGACAGGGAAGAATTAAAATTACAATGAGTGGCAAGGTTTCTGGAATTTCACCATGAAGTTATACCCTGAGCAGTTGCTGAGTCTCCTTCTTAGATGTCCCAGAAGCCTCCTCAAAGTCAGCACCACCCTGCTCGGCACTGAGCCAGTTCTGACCACAGAGGCAGTTTATTAGCAGTCACGTGCCCGCCAGCAGGTGAGGTTTGGAGCTGGCTTTGCTGTCCTGGTCAGAATGGATCTCCTCAACCCCTTCCTGGTTAGATCCTGGCAGTGAGCCCCCAGTGCCAGTAGTCAGGTTTTAGTTCCAATATTTGATGCCTGTCCCAGTGCTGCAAGGAGACTGGAGTCCTGCCAGGGTGCCAACAAGCCTGCTTGGGGTTCTGACATACTTACCTGAGCCAAGCCTCTGATCCCCCTGTCTATTAGTATGGAGGGCTGCTTCAAGTCTCTCCTCAGTCTCCCAGAAATCTCCCTCTGACTCATTACTGAGCTAGGGCAGACCCAGTTGTCCACATCCCCTAGACATGGTAATTTGACCTCGGCCACCAGCCCCTTCCAGTTCTTCACCCTCAAATGTCTAGCCCAGGAGTCTGTTCCTTGGCCAGCTCATTAGTCATCTCTACCATTCATGTTTCCCCCTTTACCCCAGCCCTTCTTCCCCACTACTCCTTATGATCGGGTCTTTTGCATAGACCCCGATATTTGGGATGGGGGTTAGTCTATCCACATTTTTGTTTTGTTTCCACCCAACCCTATGAGATGAGTATTCTTCACTAGCATTTTATAAAGGCAAAAACGAAATTCAGAGGCAGGAAACACCTCTCCAGATAAATAGTGCAGCCAGGATTTGAACACTGACCCACAGACTCCAGATCCTTCGCTCTTTATGCTTCCTGGGGAAAGTGAGAGTGAGGTGACTGTCTTCCCCCTTCACCCACCTGGCTTTCAGGAGGCTCTTTGGCCATGGTTGGCTATGATGCCTTTCTTCAGTTCTTTCTCATTTACCTGAACAGAGGATGGGAAGAGCTTAGTTAGTATCTGTTACAGTCATATGTGAGATTCACGACTAACAATGCCAGGTTCTCTCAGTGGAAACATCTGGCTTATGGATCATGAGGAAAAGGTTTTATCAAACTGCACATGAGCTTACTGAAAAAATAATATTCTACAAAGCCATCCATGCTCTGCACTGATGGCTTAGGTAGAGCAAGGATTGCATTTTGCAAATGGTGCTATAATTTGCAAACCAAGTGCTGCACTGGAAACCATCATCTCAAGAAAAATGTGCTTTAGCAGATCTGGTTAGCAGAATCCTCGCAGATTCGTTCTCCAATAAAAGAAAGCTGACATTGCCAGAGGCACAAAGAAAGTGGCCAATGGAAGTATCTCTGTAATTGTGCCAAATTCAGGTTAATTTCATTGTGGATGCCAGCGCTAGCCTGAGGGATAGCGAGGAGTGTGGCAATGAGGATTTGTGGGGCTGAAGACTGGAGTAGGGAGCCTTTATCAAGAAAGCGAGAGGCAGATTGAGAAGAGCCTCACGATCACACAAGAAGGCTTGGGTACAAAATGTCAGGAGGAAGAGTCAGACTCCAAAACGGGTGAGCAGAGGGCAGAATGTGGACAGAAGCAGCAAAGTCTGAGTACAAAGTGTTGGGTTCAGAATCAGGGGCATAAGGCAGCAGAGCACACGTGAGGACAGAGCAGTGTTCCTGAAGGAACATCAGCCAGCATCTGTGACCCACTTTCAGGAGATGGTCAGTACGTTAGTGGATCAGTGGGGCATATATTTTCATGGATAGTTTAAACGATGTGGGGAGATGTCTTTGCCCTTCTACTAGACTGTAAACCTAGTCTAGTGAGTCTGGGAGTGGGAACCATGGCATGTTAATTTCATTTTCCTATACATAGCACAGTGCCCAGCACATAATGAGTGAGCAGCAAAGGATTACCGAAGAAGTAGGACTGAGAGAAAGGCACAGGACCAAAGTAGGAGTCCTGGAGTTGGTGTGCAACTCTGTGTCTGCATAGCTGGCTAGCCTCGGGTAAATCACTTTACCTCCCTGAGCCCCAGATTCTAAGTTAAGCGAAGAGGTTGGATGATAAATGTAATGTCTTTCCATGTTATACAATATTCTGAGTGTATGAATAAATCAATCAGTGAATGATAAAGGCTGTTTGACAGGGTTATTACCATTCTTAACAACAAGGCAGTATCCAAACAGGACTTCTCCACAAGTGCTCAGGGTATCAAGTGAATAAAGACATGGCCCTCCCCTTGAAAGAGCGCACAGGTGGAGGAAGATGAAGGAACAGATAGCTAAGGAATTCCAATCCAGTGTCACAAATACTGTCCTAGAGATAGTGCTATGGGGCCAGAAGAGGAAGTGGTTTCTTTTCTTGAGATAGTCAGGGAAGGCTTTGCAAAGGAGGTGACCTTGGAGGTGGATCTTGAAAAAATGGACATGAGCTCTGCAGACAGAGAATGAAGGTCTGAATAGAAAGTCCATCCAGACAGAAGGAATGACATGTACCAAGTAGCACCAGTCAGGACCTTTGGGGTTTATCAGTGGAGACCCAGGATTCAACCCAGAAGATAATGCATTTTCTCATAGAAGGAAAGGAAGGGAGGGGCAAGAAAATGATGCTGGGATACATTTGTTCCTGTCTTACCTACATTGTTGAGTAACCTTCAGAGCTGATACAGAAAGCTCCGAAAGAGCATGGCAGTGGATTTCAGTTCTGGAGCACTAAAGCCATAGAATGTGAGTTCCAGAAGAAACTTAGAAATCAGCCAAACTAACATTTCCTAACATGAGCATTTCTTCTTTCTTTTGTGCATCCTCTCCTGCTGCCTCCTTCTTCCCCACCCTCATCTCTGAGATTGGAAATGGGAGGCTGGGATTTAAACAGTTTTTTTTTAGTTTCCAGCTAAATTTGGGCTGGGAAACACCAATTACAAGTGAATGCTCTCATTTTAAACATGAGAAAGCTGAGGCCCAGGTAAAGGAAATTACTTTCTCAAGGCCTCAGAACAAGTGAATGGCAGGGCTGGGAAGAAAGTCTCAGTCCCTCTACTTTCTTGGCTCAAGGCAATGATCCTCATAACTTCTTCAAGCTACAGGGAGAACCTCTGCATGTCCCATCAGCCTTTCACAAAGGAGGACACAGGTATGGGTAAGATGTGTCTAAGGTCTGGAACTATACTATTGTGTGCCAATATCCAGACCATTGCTGGAATCCTGCTCTAGAAAGATTCAAGGGTGTTGCTGCCTATCACATGGCTCTTGTTCTTTACCCTGTGTTCTTTACCCAGCACTAACAGAAACTATCCAGGTGTTCACCTGAAGAGCCTTTGGTTTATCGTCATTCCCTGTTTTAAAAGTTAGGGAAAGAAATGAGAGAGAGGGAAAGAAAAGCCAGACTCTAATTTCCCTCCAGCAGAGGAGAACTGAGGTTTGGCATAAAGCCCTTGGCTAAAATCCTACCTTTGTTATATAATTAATATTATTATTATTTGAATGGTAATAGCGAACATTTATTGATCCTCTGCTTGGTGTCAGGTGCTATGCAGGTGGTTTACCCACATCATCTTTAATCCTTACAAAATCCCAGGAAGGTTTCATTATCTCTATTTTGTTTGTGAAGAAACAAATGGACCATGGGTTGCTTAAACCCCTCAGCCAAAGTTGCCCAGTGAACACCTTGGCCGCCTCAGGAATTGGGTACAGATGCCCCTGACTCCAATCCTTATTTTTAAGAGTGGTGTGGCCTTGGGGCACCCGGGTGGCTCAGTTGGTTAAGCGACTGCTTTCGGCTCAGGTCATGATCCTGGAGTCCCAGGATCGAGTCCCACCTCGGGCTCCCTGCTCGGCAGGGAGTCTGCTTCTCCCTCTGACCCTCCCCCCTCTCATGCTTTCTCTCTCTCAAATAAATAAATAAAATCTTAAAAAAAAAAAAAAAAAAAGAGTGGTGTGGCCTTGAGCGGTGCAGGTTCCTCATCTGTGACGCAGCGCGTAATAATAAAAATTCATGCTGCGGAAAGACTCACAGAAGAAATAAATCAAAATAAATAAAATAACTCTTACCTATCAGGATTGCTGTCGGAATTAAATGAGTTGATATGGGAAAGTGCTTTGTAAACTGCAATACACCACACAAATTTTATCATTATTATTATTTCAAAGAAATCTGGCTGCTCCCATACGATAAAGCAGTCCGTGGCATATGTTTATGACAACATGCCCGAGAAACAATTTCCATTCTGATGGGTTGCCTCCCTATCATGTTATTAAAAGGTTAAGGAAAATGAACAACGGAGGATTAAGATTAGATCTTTCACACATGAAACCACAAAATCAATAGAGCCCGGTGATCCATCCAGTGATCGGAAGAAATATACCCGAGGCGCCTGGAACGATTACTCAGAGAAATGGCAACAGGTATCGACAAGAAATCTGGCAAGACAGTCTTGCCTCCCTCACTCTAGCGCCCTCCTGGCAAGGGGAGAATCAGACTCGAATTCCAGAAGGCGGAGCGGTGAGGGAGCTGGGGGAGAGGGGTGTTTTCCTCCTCCCAAAGTTCTGCAGAGTTGGTTTTTCTGCAAGTGGGTCAGAGCTGCTTGGGGAAAATGACAACCTGAGAAGCACCGTGGGAACCCTGTGATTACACCTTTTTGTGGTCGATGTGAAGCCTAGTGTTTGAAACCTGCTGTGATTATCCTTACGCTTTGATGGTCATGATCACTATCATTCTTAGTATTTACAGGACACCAGCGCTCTTCCCAGACACCTGTGGGATTGGGGGCCATGGCTGGAACCTCAAAGCAGGGAGTTGTCCTCAGAGGGTTTCTTCTTCTTGTCCAGCTGGAAAGGGGCCTGGAGATCTCAGGAGAAGACTCTGGTGAGTGTTGTGGTCAGGCTTTCTGTCTACAGTCTGAGCCCTGGGGTGCCCTAGGGTAGAATGACCCGTTGATTGACCTGCATGGTTGTATGATTCCACATCCGTGTGAGCCCCCTCACACTGTCCTGGCCGTGGATAGGGCATTGTAGACAGTCATTTAGTAATAGTTCCAGTATGAACGGCAACAGCATATACTGAATGCGTCCTGTGTGTCAGACGCAGCATAGGAAATTTACGTATGTTGCCTCTAATCCTTTCAACCCCCATACAAGTACCGTCCTCTCTACTTTATAATGGAGAGGGTCAGAGAGGCCAAGAAAGCTACGCACAGTCGCATAACTAATGAGTAACAGATCTGAGATTCTCGTTCCTCCGACGCCCACCTCTGCCCACCCTTTGGCACTGCCTCGCAAAAGTATAAATCCTCCAAAGAGGAGCAAGTGCTGTGATTGGGCTTCAAACATAGGGCAGACCTGACCTCTCAGCAAAGGGACAGCGAAGTGTATGTGCTCATGGGTGGTGGAAGTAACAGGAGAAGATGCCAAAAAGAGCAGAGGTCCAGAGCAGGTTGGAGAGACCTGGGATGATTCTCGAGGGCTTGGAAAGAAGCCCCGCCAGCAAAGACTGCATGGGAAGGACAGGGCAGACTTGGGGGCCCACTTACTATCCCTTAGAGCCCACCTGCAGGCTGTCCTCCCAGGCTCTGAGAACACAGGCTGTTGGATATAGGGATACAAGACAACCCAGCCACTCTCTCTGCAAACCTCTGAACATGAGATAGCTGGCGGCCAGCCTCTGTACGTCTCTGTGACCCCTGTGCCCCATTTCTAGTAGCTGGGCTCCAGGCCTCACTTACTTTCAGGTTTCTAGGGGAATCCAGCTGACTCTGGCTCGAATGCCTAGACCCTGAGGCTTGCCCCACCTCAGTGAGTCTGCTTGGATCCAAGAAGCCCAGGTGTCCTGTCCATAGAACCTGTCGTACATATTGTGCAGGTGAAAATCTGAGACTCAGAAGGGACACACACAGGTGACATGCAGGTGGCAGGAATGAGTCCTGAGCCCCATCCTCTAGTGTGAATCACAGGACTTTCCCTCCCACTCTGCTCTGCCTCATAGAAGAATCTCAAAGCTGAGGCCGGCCTCTAGGCATAGAGTGGAACTCCACATTTGGAAAGGGCCCCCCTCTCACACGTCTCCGGGGAAGTCTTTGGAGTTCAAGGTCAGGGTCCAGACAGGGGAGGCTTGGGTCCTGGAATAAACCCCTACACTTGATGTAGAAGCTGAATAATAATTATGACTAATGCGTATAAAAGGTACTCATCACGTGCCATGAATTATTCTAAATGTTTTATGTAATGTTAACTCATTCACCTTCAGAAGGGCCCTATGAGGTAGACACAATTAGCCCCATTTTCCAGACAGGGAAACTGAATGTAAAAAGCATAGCTAGTAGGTGCAGAAGCCCACTGCCATAGACTGAATGTTCGTACCCCCAACCCCCAAAAAGTAATATGCTGAAAGTTAATCCTCAGGGTGATGGTATTTGGAGCTGGAGCCTTTGGGGTGTGATTAGGTCATGAGGGTGGAGCCTTCAGGAATGAGATTAGTGCCCTTATAAAGGAGACCCCAGAGTGTTCCCTCATCCTTCCATCATGCGAGGACCCGTGAAGCTAGAATAGGGCAGTGTAGGATCCAAGAAGGGGGCCCTCATCAGACGCTGAGCCTGCTAACACTTGATCTCAGACTTCCAGCCTCCAGAACTGGAAGAAATAAATTTCTGGTTTTTATTAGCCACCCAGCCTGTGGTATCTTAGTTTTAGCAGCCCGAAGAGACCAAGACCCCTGCCCCCCACTTTTGCCCCATGCAGCACTCTTGCAGAGTCTACATCCCACTGCCCCGTGGTTGCCCCTCTCTGGAGACAGCGAATGCCCCCATACCTGGCTCACGTGTGGAGACTGTGACGTCAGTGGCCAGGGTTCTGGGAGCCTCTCTGAGGAGGAGCGATTGCACAACTCAGTGAGTGTAGTTATTCAAATGTGGGTCCAGAGCTAATAGACTAAGGTACTCAGGATACATAGAAACTTGCTAAGTAGTACCTTGAATCGTAATCAAAACCGTCTATCTACATTCACATAGGACTCCTAAAAGATCTTGTTTGTACATCAAACCAACACAAAAAAAATGTCTTGGGTTAGTCAGTCCGTATGACTTAGATACCCAGATGATTCAGCCTTGACATCGACTCTGCTGTTTATCAACCCTGTGCAGGAAGCCAAGCTCACGAGGCCAGGCTTTTTCTCTTCAGTAAATGCTGCAAGGTTGCATACTGGCTACACGTTGACAGATATTAATGGTCCCTTCTGAAAAGAGGGCTATTATCCTGCTTTTGCCCCTCTGGGTGCCAAAATTTTCACATCAGTAGGCAGATAGAGTAGCCCATCCAAGTCAAATATCTAGCTGGAAAGATGTATAAATTGGAAATTATGAAATTAACAATATGAGCAATAGCAATAATGATAGTAATAGTTAACATTTATCAAAATCCTGTTATATATGGCGCTGTGCTAAGCACCTTGGCAATCCTGAACAGAATAGGGAAGTAACTTGACACAAGTCCACTTATCCAGTGAGCAGAAGAAGCAGACTGCACCACCAGACATTCTGGCTGCAGAACCTGTGCTCTTAACATGAATAGAAGGGGAGCCTAGTGTCCCATTTTTTTTGTACCACGCAGTTAAGCAAAAATAGGTAGAACCAACCATGGGGCTGCTATGCTGGGGTTCTGATGTCAGAGCTGACATCTTCCTCAGCTAGGGGTACAGTCTCTGTCCAGGGAGGGCCAGGTCTCCTGCTTTGATTTGCTTTTAATCTGTTGATCCACATCTGAATGTCCCTGCTCCTCTCTCCCATGCTCTGTCTCAGAATTGGCATCATTTCCATGGATTGGGGTCTTGAAACCCTTTGAAGGAATATCTTTACCTTCACACCTGCCAATTCTCAAAGTCCATTGTAAGTCCTGATCCCAAATGAGGCGAGAAACGGTGTTTCCCTGTGGGTGGTGTTATAGTGGTGTATCTAAATCTTGGTTCAGAAAGGTCTGCCTATCTCTGTGAGCTATATTTTTTTAGCAGCAAGATTTAAAGAAAGGTACTTTCAGACTCTTTTGGGGAGAAAGAGGCTCTTCCTAATTAAGACTTTTGTTTAAAAAAAAAACCCACCTCATTTTTTAAAGATTTTATTTATTTGAGAGAGAGAGAGAGAGAGAGAAGCAGAGGGAGAGGGAGAAGCAGACTCTTCGCTGAACAGGGAGCCCGATGTGGGACTTGATCCCAGGACCCCGGGATCATGACCTGAGCTGAAGGCAGATGCTTAACCGACTGAACCACCCAGATGCCCCAAAAGCCCACCTCATTAAACAATGTCACTTCCTGAATATGGTAGCTGGTCTCCAAAATGGTTCCCAATGAGCCACACCTCCCTGTATTCATACCCTTGTACAGCTCCCCAACACTGAATCTGGGCTAGCCCTGTGGCTCACTTTAACCCGTAGAATGTGATGGAAGCAGCGACACACCCAGCACCAGGCTAGAGCCTCAAGAGGGTCTGTAGGCTTCTGCTGTTAAGCTCTTGGGAGCCCTGAGCTGTCATGGAGGAAGTCCAGGCAGGCGGCGGAGAGGCCTAGCCGAGCGGCCGCCTGGGAAAGCAGAGGCCCTGAGAAGGACCAAGGCCGCAGTCACCCTGACCCAGCCAGCCCTGAGCTGTCCAGCTTCCCAGCTGAGTCAACAAACGTCTGAGTGGTCATCTCGACCACTCCTGTTGTGCCCCTTCAGCTTCTTGCCCTACAGAATTGTGAGTAATCGTACAGCAATTGATGTTTTCAGCCACAAGTGTTGGGGGTGTTCTGTGTGGCAACACCGGATAGCAGAAATGCTGTGTCACACTGTGGAGCATCAGCAACTCAAGAGCTTGACAGCTCAATCTTCACCCTTTGGTTTGGGGCTTCCAAGCGCAGGGGAATTTGGTTCGGGGCTTCCAAGTGAAGAGTTCCTTCCCTCCACCCCAGCCACCACCCCCACCCTGTCATCTGGAAAGTCTACTACTTAAAGTTACTCAAGCCATCATTATAGGTAGAGGCGTAATTCCTTGTGCATATTTCCTCTACGAAACCAGAAGCTGCATGTGAGCAGGGAGCCGGGAGTTGTATTTACCTCTGCATCTCCCACTTTGGCACACTCGGCAATGAAAATCTATATATTCAAATGAATACGTGAATTGGTGTGAAGTTCAGAGTAGCCGAAGCATACAGATTTAGAAATCATTCATTTGCCAGGCTGAGGAGTTTGCACGTGATCCGCTAGTGAGTGAAGGAACAGATGAACAGGGTGGCTTAAATGTCCTATTTGCCGCAGTTAATCCACAATATCAATGCAACTACATAATCCATCGAGTTGTCGAAAGTCCCCCAGGTAATTAGTTGCCTGGCACATAGCCAGGTGGAATCCCATTTCCCCTCCTCACACATTTCTAGCATTCCTGGAAACATCTGATGCAGAAAATGAGCACTCAACATTTTATTTTTAAAGAACTGCCTGTACTTTAATATCACAACATTTACAAAAATGGGCCACTCTGAGTTGAACTCGAGATGTTTCCTTGCCTGTGCCAATGAGGTCGATGGGCGGCGTGAGGTCAGTAAAAGATCCTAAGACAGTGGGAACCAAAAAGGTGTTTAATAGAAAATGCAATGTGCTGGGCTCCAATATTAAACAGGTAGTTATGTATAGACCTGAGAACCACAGGTGACCTGTGACTGATCCACCTTGCCCACTGCGGCTTCATGGTCCATGTCTGAAAGTTTTCCCCAGTTTGGCAACTCCACTAAGAGTGTGATTTTTGCCACTGTCATGGCCCACCTGTCTTCTACTGTGTCTTCTTTACCCCTCTCCTCACATATACTATGGGGTCCTCTCTGATCAGCACTCTGGTCAATGACCGACAGCCAAGCGACATGCATACTCTAGGTCCTCGGTCACTAGCACCAAATCAAATGGCACCTAAAGAGCTCTCTTCCTGGTCTTCCCAATTGTACTTGGCAACTGCCTCCCAAATGATGGAGGCAAAGCCTTCAAAATCCCTTCCCTCAGCATGCTGGCCAACCCTCACCTCGGAGCACACCGCTGGCTTCTGCCTACCTCTTTACAGTGCTGGCCATCATCATCGGCGCTGCTCAGCTGTTCTTGGTACACTTCCTTGTTTTCCCGAACTGCGTGGTACATACTTAGTATCCTGTGTCTATCTATTCCTCCCTACTTACAGCCAGAGAGAAGTTTGTATCTACACCATATACTGTATACATATGCATATACAACAGGAGAAACAGGGCACCTGCATGTCTCCATGGAGAAATACATATCCATCCTTCCGTAGAAAGACATACATAATAGAGGACACAGAATTCCCATATCTGTCAACACAAAGGACAGACAAAACCCTGGAACAGACAGTGAGCCTCCTCCGCTAAGTAGATGCCGTCTTTCTGCTCCCACCAGCGCTGCGTCATAACATTGGCTGCTTGGATGGCAGTCTGGAACCCGCGACCCCTCCAGGGTATGCTTGCCTGTTCCTTGGGGTAGGCAGTGGTGCCCATACGCCACCCTGGGGAAGGAGGGCCAGCACACGTAACCTCCTCTAGCGATGAGGTCACCACAGCAATCCTGCCGTGGGCTCTTTGAAATCAGGCCCCCAGGCCTAAGGAAAACCGTGGAGATCAGGGGATCCCAGACACTGACCAGGACTCTGGAACAGTAGGACCCCTCCAGGGGTCTAGGGAAGGTGAGCCTGGAAGACAAGGCACTTTAATCCACAGGACCCTGAGTGAGGAAGAAGGAAATGGGTGGCATGGGAGCCGTGTCGCCCTGAGCAGCCACCAAGCTCAGGCCTGGGGACTTCATACACCTTCCTTAACACAGAACCATAATCTCAGTCATTACGACCCCACCTCGTGCTGAGCAGCACCGTCTACAAAGCCCTTTACAAATAGTGTGTTATTTACTTCTCTGGACAACAGAACGCAGACATTAGATGCATGCCCTCCTCCCCGACTCCGTTCCCACTGCCCCGGTGGCTCAGGCCCCCAGCTCCCTCGGTGGACTGTCAGAACCGCCTCCCAGCCGGGCTCTCTGCTCTAGCTCCCTCCCTCCAATCCATCCTCTGCACTGCAGCAAGAGTAGTCTCCCTCCCAAAGAGAGCTGTCCCCTTGCCTCCCCTCCCGGACCCCTTCAGTAGCTGCCTAGGGCACTTAGGATACAAATCCCTATCATTAGCACAGCCCATCAGGCCCTCGGTGCCCTGACTCCTGTCAGCCTCCAGTCTCAGGTCCTCCTGCCACTTAGGCTGAGCTCTGTGCTCCCGCAACCCCGAGTGGCGGATGGTTCCCCAAACCCTTGCATCTTGAATTTGCTGGCCCCTCTCCCTGTGAGAGCACGTGCCCTCCCCCAGGTCCCTTGGTTTGCTGACTCCTCCTCACGCCTGAAGGCCCAGCTCAAACATCACTTCCGAGAAGCCTTTCTCACTGACCACACACATGCACGCACCCACACTCACGTGCACACACTCATGCGCACGCCCTGTCCCACTCCCATGCATGCATGCGTTTGTGCCCACGTTAGACACGCAGGGCTCTGGCACCGCTCCCATCACACTCTACTGCCCTGTGTATGACTGTGTCTCTTTCTCTCGCCACATTGTCAGCTCTATGGGGAAGGGTTATTACATATTCATCTCTCTACCCGGGCACCTAGCATTGGGCCTGACATGTAGTAGGCTTGCAATAAATGATTATTGAAGCATTATTTCCACAGGCCTGCGTTTTAAACTAGGGAAACTACTGCTCGGAGGGCTTAAGGGATTTGTCCAGGATATAAACTCACAAATGGGAGAAATGAAATGCTAATCTAGGTCTGGCTGATGCTTCCGACACTTCCAGCTGCTCCACGCTGGCTCCAAAGGGAACGCATGATTCTGTGGGCTGAAAAAGTTACGTCTCTTGAGGGAATTTTGCCTTTTTGTTTTGTTTTGTTTTTACTTCTTTTGAATCTCGGATTTGTTTTTTGAATCTGAGGAGACCTATGGACCTTTTCCCCAGAAAAATGTACATACACACCAAATTTGGAGTGAAACGTGGGAGTACAATCAGTCAGAATAGGGTAGCTGTTGCTGCAGTAACATACAATCCACACAATGTCATTGACATAACACAACACACGTTTAATCCTCAGTCCTAAAGTTCTCTCTGAGTCAGCAGGGGCTCTTCTCCATCCAGCGAATCAGGGCTATAGGCTCCCTCCACCGTAAGACACTTACCGTAAGACGCCACCATAAGACACATGCTTCCAAATCACAAGGACAGGAGAAGAGAGAAAAAAAGGCACACTGGCTTTTAACTGCTTTAAGTGTGAAAGTGGCACCTGTCTGTGGTAGACTGCAAAATATCCACAAATTCCTTCCAACCTTGTCTGCACATCCCTTTGCAAAGTGACTCTGCTCTTCCTCCTATCAACAGGTATGGTCTATGTCTCTGGCTCTTGAATGTGGATTTAGCCATTGCTTTGGCAAGTGGGACATTAAGAAACATAATTCAAGCAGAAGCTTACAAGGCGCTGTGCCTTGGATCTGTTCTTTCTTGCTGCTCTTTGGAACTATGAGATCACCATAGAGAAGCCTGAGTTAGTCTATTTGGAGACCTGTGGGCCATTGACCCCATCACTTCAGTCAACAGCCAGCACCGGGAAACAGAATGATCCTCAAGCAGGTAAGACCATTCCTATGTCAGCCAGCCCCTGCCAACGCACCAGCTGGCTGAGGTTGCATGAGTGAACCCAGCAAGACCAACAGAACCACCCAGCTTAACCCAGACCTACTTGATGACCCAAAGAATTTTGAGCTAGTAAATTACCATTGTTTTAAGGTACTAAGTTTTGGATTATTTGTTATGCAGCAAAGCTAATTAATATAAAAATGGGCACCAGGGGTGGAGTACACCACCATGCCCATGTGCCATGACGAAACCTAAAACACATGGAATTGATTATGGAAACGGAGGATAGGAAATTAGGTATCGAAGACTGAAAAAAGCAATGATCTGTTAGTGGATCCATAGACCTAAAACTGTGGGTTTCTTCCTACAATTTAAAGGCCTAGAGATACATAATCATTTTTGAAAGCTCTCTCTTCGTCAAAGAAGAGCTATGGCCAGAGACTGGTGAGGTGTGGTCATTGTGCTGGACCTAATTCCATCCTGGAACTTCCTAAGCGGTGGGTAAAGCCTTGGAATTACAAACAGAAGAGTTTGGGAGTCAGGAAAAAAAAATTGTATCTGACCATAGATTTGCTACTTAGCAACCTTGGAATCAGTTATGGAACCCCATCTCAGAGGCATGAAAGGTGACACTTAGTTTTTAGCTTAGTGTCAAGATCAAACAAGATGACATATGGGAAAAACTGTTAGATTCTAAGAACTGCCCGTGACAAATGTGTTTTATCACTGCAACCTGAGGCCACCATCCTCCTGGCCTGACTGCAGGTGAGTGGCACCTGAACCACCAGGGGGCGCCATGAGGTTGGAATTCCAGGAGACCTGTTGGACCTGTTGGAGCCAGCCAAGAACCAAAGAACCCCAGGGGAGTCACTGGGGAAGGCTTTCTTGAGAAAGTGGGCATTAGTATGAAACATAAATAATGAGTCGTATTTAGCCAGGTGGCACCTATTCTGGGCGGAAGGAACAGCATGCACAAAAAAGTCTGGCGGGAGAGCGCACAAGTCATTCAAGTAACAGCTCTCCTCAGGGTGCAGGTTCCTCTATGAGCCCATCAGGTCAAGGAAGTGGAAGGGGAGCCTTATCTTGTAAGGACATGGCTTCTCGTAAATGCAGGCAGGCATGGGAGAGGACATGGAACTTTCTTGAAATGCAATTTTCTGCTTGTTTACAAATGATTAACTACCACAATCAATTGTGGCAAAGTTCAGGTCACTGCAAACTTTGGGACAACAGCGAGATAGTGCCTTGCGCTTGGGGTAATGATAACTGGGATGCACACAGGAGGGTCTGACAGCAGAGTTTTTGTTCGGTGTTCCGGACCCAATTAACGGAAAGGCATGGCCACCCTCTGTGGCTTTGCGTCCTTCCCCTCCCTGCTCTTCCTCAGCTGCATCCCAGCCCCAGCCGGGCTCCTCTGGCAGATGTGGCAGGAGTGGGGAAGCAGGCTGGCACTTGAGAGTAGTCCAGCCTGTGTCAGGAGGTAGGTTAAAGGCGTAATGCTCTACATGCTCAAAGCTCAAAACCTTATGAAGCAGATATTCATGAATTCTTATCCCTGTTTTTCAGATTAGAAGATGGTGTAAGGCTGTTGAATCACAGACCTGTACCTCTGAAACAAATAATACATTATATGTTTAAAAAAAAAAAAGATAGTAGGAAGGTAAAAATGAAAGCGGGGGGAATCGGAGGGAGAGATGAACCATTAGAGACTATGGACTCTGAGAAACAAACTGAGGGTTTTAGAGGGGAAGGGGGGTGGGGATGATGGGTCAGACTGGTGATGGGTATTAAAGAGGGCACGTACCGAATGGAGCACTGGGTGTTATACGCAAACAATGAATCATGGAACACTACATCAAAAACTAATGATGTACTGTATGGGGACTAACATAGCATAATAAAATTAAATAAATAAATAAATAAATAAAATTCTCTCTTTTTTTAAAAAAAGAAGACAGTCTTAGAGAAATTGGGTAGCTGTGTAAGGAAATCAAATGCAGTCTTTCTCCCAGCCCATCCTCAAGCTGCCCGCTGCCTCCCCCCACCCTGAGTCCCCTCGTCTACACCTGCAAATATTAACAGCAACAGGAGGGTCATCCACCATGTTTATCCAGCCCTTTATGGGCTGCAGATTTGTTTCATAAATGCCAGGTCAGTCAGTTTGGACTTTAAATTGTTGATTCTGAGGAGTCAGTGATGGTTATCAGGGAGCTATGTTTGAGAGCGTGGCCATTTGCACATTGCCTCCGAGTTTGGGCTGTGCTGCTCCCAACCCCACTCCCCCATGCCAGTGTGCCTCACCCCGGCAGGGCAGGTGCCCAGCTGAGAGGTGGGGCTGACACTGTGTCCACGCTGGAACTGAAAATGTGAAGACACCCATCCAACATCGGGTCACAGGTCCTCTGGGAATCATTTGTAGAGGTATTGAGATGCACTTTTGCTTGGATTAGACCATTGCAAGAGAGGCTTGGGTGACATTTTCCTTTAATCCCATTTAAGGGGAAGGAAAGCCACATAGAAATGACAGGGCAATTGGTGTGCTATTCAGAATAATGACAAGTCGAAGGCGAAACACTCGTCTAGGCTCAAATCAAGCAGGTTGGTTCACCATCCAGGAATGGCACCTGCCTTTGCTGTGTTCAGCCCTAGAGGGAAGACAGTGCTGTGTTCAACCCTGACCTGTAA
Source organism: Phoca vitulina (assembly GCF_004348235.1). NCBI lineage: Eukaryota > Metazoa > Chordata > Mammalia > Carnivora > Phocidae > Phoca > Phoca vitulina. Next base: position 56,055,152 of record NW_022589705.1, read on the forward strand.
AGCGTGAGAGGTGATTGGTGAAGAGGGCTGGTGTTTACGGAACTCTTTTCAGGTTGCTACTACTTGTGCTTGTGTAGGGCTACTAGCAAATACGGGAGACATGGGTGAAGTCCACCAGTACTAGTCATCGACCACACTTCTCAGCGAGCTCAGGGAAGCTCTCTGTTTCCCCCTAATTACAGTGAAGTTCCACGTAGGTTATATAATAGCAATACCACGTGTTTGGTATTATTCTCTTCCAGTTATCATTTTTATAATGCCTACTGTGAAACATTTTCACATTTAGTATCCCATCTGACTCCCCCAACTCTGACCAGTGAGCATGGCCCTCCAAATTTTACGGGTGAGGAAACAGAATCAGAGACAGTCAATAAAAATGCCAGTTCACTCATAGAGAAGGCACAGAGAATGTGCCAGGCACTATCCAAAGTGTTGTAAATACTAAGATTTATTGAGTCTTCACAACAACCTTGTGAGTTGGGTACTATTATTATTCTTTTTTTATAGATGAGGTTAAGTCAGGCTCAGAGAGGTTAATGATTTGCCATGCATGGGTCACCCAGCTAGTGAAACACACAGAGAGAATAGGAACAGAGGTAGACAGGTTCTAGAGCTCTACAGCCTCTTGTCGGCTTGTGCCAAGTCACAGAGCTGGGAAGAGGCAAAACTGCAGAGCTTGGCTGCCCTTCCAACCCTGCCCTCCACTTTGTAGTAATAGCTCACATATCTGAGGGTTTAACATGGGCCCCTTCTACTCACTTTACTTCTGTTACTTTACTTAAGCCTCCCCACTTTGCAAGTGAGAAAACTGAAGCATAGAGGTAAAGTGACTTGCCCGCGGTGACAAAGGGAGTAAGTGGCAGAGAAAGGATTTGAACCCAGGCAGTCTGGACCTCAAGCCCATAGCCCCCACTAACAGCCTGTCCTCTTGGGTACTCCCCCCCCATAGAGTTTTCCATTGTTCTCCCTGGTGTCCAGAGTCATGGGTAAGTTTCCATCCGGGCAAAGTCTAAGGGGTTTCCGGTCACTGCTGGCTTTCTGTTGACTTTGCTGAACTGTTTGCTGTATGGGGACAGAAGCTGCCCGCCGTGCTCCTTGTGCAGACCTTTCATGGACCTAGTATCCCAGCAGAAAACTCCATCACAGACTGAAAATGAAGACATCTGGGCTGCTGGCTTGGAGGGCCTCAGCAGAGCTGATTCTTCTCTGTGCTGCTCTGGGTTCTCTCGGTTTGCCTGGCTCCAGGTAAGTGACGGTTATAAATGATTCCCCAATCAATAATGTGACAGGGACTATAAAGCCACATAACCGCCTCTTTGTTGTGCACCTATTGAATAAGGAACATCTCTCGAAGCAATTTGCATGCATTTGATAAAATAATATCAACAACTGTCTTCAAATTATTGTGGAACCAAGCATCTGACTTCAACAAAAGTTCCCAGAAGAAACTGACATGTTTAAATGTATTTTGTCACGCTGAGAAGAATAGGATACTTGTTCTGTGTTCTGAACAAAGGCCCGGTGTGATTCTTTATGCAAAAGAAGGTTTGTTATGTATAGAAAAAAAGAGCCAATTCATGTCAATGATTTTAATTTATGAGAGGGACCCACTGTACCTGCTCATCAACCCAAATTCTTTGGGTTCTCAGGTGCTCTTGCTCGCTCACTGGCTCTCCCCCCGCTTCCACAATCGGTATGTTGCCAGGAGATAAATGCTAACTGATTTATTTCATCATGTTTCGTATTGTTAATGGGATATAAAACAGGCGAAAGAAAATACCTGAGTGGAAGCTCAAACTTGGGCTCCAGTGAAGGAAGTGCCAGTGACTTGGCAATGGGGGGATCCTCCCTATACATGATCCTCACCAACCACAAATGCTGAAACACTCAGGTATCCCAGCAGCCCTCTGGGAAGCAACCTTGTGAGCAACCCCCTGAGAAGGACTATTAGTGCCATTCCTTTTGTTCATTCCATAAATGCTGTCTGAGCACAACCTCCCACTTAATGTGAGGAGCACTAATACCCATTGGACATGCGCCTTGGTCTCAGCTCTGCTGAGCACTCGGCTGCCATGGCACCACCCCTAAGACCAGGAGGGTGAGTATTCACTACACACTGGGCACTCAACAAATAATAGCTATTATGATTATCAAGAATCTCAACTTGGCCCCAAGCTGCCAAGTCCTTCTTTATCTCTTACTCACGCTATGTAGAATAGCAAAATGATCCTCAAAGAGCAGAAGAGATTCACTCATGTTTCATCAGTCTCAAAACCCATACCTGGATCCAGGTTTGGTGCTCCGGCCTCTCCCCATGATTTCCAGTCCTGAACACAGCATGGCTTTGAACTCCATGCTTGGAGTGGAAGAACAGTCTTCGGTTCTGAAACAGGAGAAGCTGAGACCTCCCTCCTGTTAGCTGAGAAAGGTTTTTGTCTTTAGTTCTTCTTATAATCAAGTCAGATGAAATCATCACATTTTCATAAGACTGGTTGTTTATTTATTGCCCCTCTGGGCCAGGCACTTAGATACATTAGCTCTAATCCCTCACAGCTATTTGAGGTAAGTGCTACTGTTTACAGTTTTACAGAGAGGGAAACTAAGATTGAGAGATAATGGAACTCACAAGGCTACTCACTTCATCTGGAAGAGAATATGGATTCAAATCCAAGTTTTTCTCTGGTTCCAGAGCTCCTGAGTATCCCTGCACCATCCTGCCTCTCACATGCCTAATCCCCTCTCGGGCTGCATGGTGTATCTGACTTGCTGGGCCCCTGTGCTGTTTTTCTATCTCTGGGCCACACATTTGCTACCTTGAGATGTTGCTTTAAATTTCATGTCTACAACCGCCGCTGCCAGAGAGAGGAGAAATTGAAAATCTGCCACCCAGAAGCTGCCCCTTCTAGCAAAGAGGAAGGATGCTGGTTGCGGAGGGGATGTAGCTGCGTAACAAATTGTGTGTGACAAGAAAGTTGTTGTGTCAGGGCATTTCTACAGAAAGCCAAAATATATTGACATACCCCATCTATATAAGCTGATAGCTTGCAATTTACTACTGACCTAATCCTGCCTTACTTGATGGATCCACCTTTATTTTGATCAGAGACTCCTGTTAGAAAGAGAGGAGACAGGGACCCTGTGAAATATGTCCTGATGTTGGCTGCAGCGTTCTATACACCTTGAGGAAAGGTGCATCCCTGCCATTCCTTCTGTAGAGGGATATGTTCCAAGGGCTTCTAGAAGGGTGTTTATTGTAACATTATTTGCAATTGCCAAACACTGGGCAAATGTAAATGTCCTTCAAAAAAAAAAAAAGAATAAATCGAATGAAATTTATGTCCTTTGATGGAACATCTAGGTAAAAGAAATGAACTAGATCTCTTTATGAATCAACAAGTATTGGGCTCAGACATAGAGTGTTGACTGACAGAAGCAGCTTGCACAATAATATGCACAGTATGAGTAAAGCACACAAAAGCAGTGCTTTTATTGTGCATATGTATATATATGTAAAAAATATTTAAAGGACTCAAGGGATACATTTAAATTCCTGACAATAGTTCCTTCTGAAAAGGAGGAGAAGGAAATGGAATTGCGGTTGGTATCACATGCAGATACGAAATATATAGGGTTATTTTTTTACTTAAAAAATAAAAGACTAGGGGCGCCTGGTGGCGCAGTCGGTTGAGCGTCGGTCATGATCTCAGGGTCGTAGGATGGAGCCCCACATCAGGCTCCGTGCTCAGTGTGGAGTCTGCCTGGGATTCTCCCTCTCTCTCCCTCTGCCCATCCTCTGCTCATGGTCTTGCTTTCTCTCAAATAAATAAATAAATAAATAAGACTTGAAGGTAATACACCAAAATGTTAATAATTGGCGATCCTGGGTCGTGAGTACGTGAGTGTTTATTATTTTACTTTCTGTACTTCTCTGGGCATGTTTAAGTTTTCAACATTAAAAACATACCTTTTGAATGACAGTCAATTCAGCTGGTCCAAAGGTCCATCTGGTTTGTTTCTATAAAAATCCCTAGGTGTGAAAGGAACGTGCTGTATCCCTACACAGAGGCAAGGATTTACAGATAAAACTTAATGCCAGCCTTTCTGTCAGATTTGCATTTTGTAGTACTAATTAACCACACGCATCTTAACCCATGTAATTGACAAACATACTATTTATGCAGCTGATTACTTCATTATCTTGCCACCTCCATAATGCAAATGGGGTGCAAAAATGAGAGATCTGGTGGCTATCACCACTTTTTAACCAAGTTCCTTCTGTAAACGATCATCTTACCTATTAACAGGGTTTCAAATCTTAGAGAGGAAAATAATTGTGACTCTTAAAAGTGTGTGTGTTTGCATTACTTATCCACTCAGTCTCAACTGTGGCCCAGAATTGGGTTGATAGTTGCTGAAAACACAATGTAACTGCTTCTGAGTTGAAACAGGAAGAGGGTACCCTGCTGAGCTGTCAAATATATACTTAGGAGAAGCCGAATCACAGACAATATTGTTTTGTCAAACCTGGGCAAATTAGTAGATAAGAGCACATTCTGAGCCCCCCCCACTGGTGTGCAGCATCCTGCCTCAAGTAACCATTTTAAAGCATCCACCTGTGGTTTCCAGGAGAGTCTTTGACCTTTCGTTAAAGATCCAACTTTACTAGGCAATTGATTTTTGCTGGTCTCTGGGGCAGTTGTGGAGATGAATTTCACTGTAGTTAATATTATCCTCTTTTTGGGACTTTTGCCAAGTGAGAATGTATTGTTAATGACCTTGTCTGGAGTGATGTACTATGTATTTGAGTCGGTGGAAACTATGTGATGCTCTCCCTAATGATTCAATCTCGGACACGGGGATGAAAGAAACTTTGCATAGAGAAGGAGGGCGCCAGTGGTGTAAGGGCTGGCCTGGTTCCCCTGCGGCAGCATGGGGGAATGGTTACAGAGGCTCTAGAGTTAAACAGACCTCAGCTCAGACCCCAAGACCACCGCATACCAGCTATGTGGCTCTCGGGCATTTCCCTCATCTGTCCAAGTGGCAATGTCTTCTCACATTGCTGTGAGGACTCTAGTATGGGTTCCATCCCACGACCTCTCACAGGGCTTGACATGTCCTGGGTGCTCAGCAAATCTGTTTTCTTTCTCATCTCTTGTGCCTTGAAAAGGAACACAGATTATAAGGGATCTTACACTGTTGTATGCTCTTTCCGGTGGAAGAAAAGTGAAATCATAATACACCCATCATGTTACGTGTGGGGAAATGGGAGGCCCAGACAGATTCACTGACATGTTCATTTATTTACCCTTCTACTGAATGTCCCACCGAGTGCCAGCAACTCAACAAAAAGTGTTGCCTTACTTTCTAGACATATTTCAGGTCTCATGTCGCTTGACTGTTTTGCAGATGTGACCCTGTCTGCCTCCCTCCACCACCCCCGCCCCCGGCCTCACTGACATCCCCACTCACTGCTCTGTGCTGCCCGTGCTCAGGACTGCCAGGGCACCAGTCTTTCTTGGTCTGCTGGGGGTGTTGATGTTCCCCGAGGACTTATCTCTGGCCTGCCCCTCCTCTCAAGAATGGTCTTACCCTCTGCCATAGCTTTGCATGATCAGATCTGTATATCTGGTGAAAAATCTCTCTTCTGAGTACGAAACCCACATGGGAACTAATTGCTGAATGTTCTACATAGGTGTTCCATGAGCACCTGGAACTCAGCATGTCCCAACCGCATCTTCCCCAACAAGCTCTTTTGCTCCTGTGTTCCCCCCTCATGCACACAGACTGGAAACAAGCTATCCATTCCACCTGAGCAGTGCCTCATATACCTGTCCTCTCCATGTGCTCTCCCCTAGACCTGCCAGAGTTCAAGTTCACATCACTCCTCGGTGCTACTGCAGGAGCCTCCTGCCTGCTTGTCCTACGTCCAGGCTCTCCCTACCCCTGCCGGTCTCCACACTATAGCCCCCAAAGCAAAGCTCTGGCCATGGAGCCTGTGTACTTAAAAACCTTGCCTACTGTATAAAGTCCCAAACAGTTAAGACATGAGATGTGTTTCTCTTTTCCTATCCTAAGACAAACTGTGAGTTCCAGAAGGCAGAACCTGTGTTCTATATTTCACTATATCCCCTATAGCACAGTACCCTGAATGTTGTTGCTTCTCAGCAAATGTTTCATGGACTCTTAATAGGAGAGGATGCCTTATAGACCATCAAGTCCAGAGGCATCTGGGTAGCTCAGTCGGTTAAGCATCTGAATCTTGATTTTGGCTCAGGTCATGATCTCAGGGTCCTGAGATTAAGCCTGGCATCAGGCCCTGTGCTGGATGACCTGCTTAAGATTCTCTCTCTCTCTCTCTCCCCCTCCGCCCCTCCCTCTCCTCTCTTCCTAAAAAAAAAAAATAATAATAATAATCCAGTCCAAACTCTCTTTTCCCAGGGCATAACACAGAGGCCCACGGCAGGGGGGGGGGGGTTGTTTAAAGTCCTGTATCCAGCTGTGGTTGTATTCCCTGCGTATCTATAGCAGTTTAGAGTTTATAAAGTGTTTACATGTACTTTCTTAGTTAATCCTAGAAAGAACCTTGTGAGGTAGGTCTGATTCTCCCATTATATAGAAAAGTGAAACTCACACAGGTGGAAAAAGCAGACCAAGATCCCCCAGCTGCTGATGGACTGTCTTCTGCTCTGAGTTCAGTACTCTTTCGACCATAGGTAGCCCAACTGTAAGGCACTTATGGGTGTCAGTAACTGTTCGCTGGGTGCATTAACCTATACTTGAATGATAAACTAATAGCCTCACACAATTGAGCAAATATATATTTATTGAATGGTGGGTAAGTGGTGGTATGTATACTTAATCCTCTTCTGACACTTGCCTCTCTCCTCTCATGATGACCCTTTAGAGGTGAAAGGCCATACTCTCTTGAGTCGAACACAGTCAATGTGAGCCTTGCCAAGAGCAGACAGACGCGGAGTGTGGGTGTCATGCCGATGTCTGTTGATTGTGAAATGTCCAGCTGGTCCTCCTGGACCACGTGTGATCCCTGTCAGAAGAAAAGGGTAAGTACTCGGACCTTGGGTGAGTTCTAAGCTTCCAGAAGCCCTCTCAGCAAGATTGGCTGAGGCAGTGCTGACAGTCCCTGGCACATAGTAGGACCTCGATAAATGTTGGCTTATTTAATGAATGAATTCTTTTCCTCTGTGCTGCCAAGTAGTCGATCCTTTCTTTGGCCTTCCAGTTATTCTCCTAGCATATCTCTCCTTGCTCATGTTAACAGCTTCCTGATCGGACTTCCTGCCTCCAACGTTGCTCTTCCAATCCCATCTTTGTGGTGCAAGCAGGGAAACTATCAAAAATGCACGTCTGGCTTGTCTTTTCCCAGCTTGGAATCATCCGAAGTCCACACGTGGCCCTTAGGCTCAAATCCAGACTCATGGCATTCAAGGCCCCCCATGACGCGGACCTGGCCGATGTCTCCATAAAACATGCCCACTCCAGCACACAGAACACTTGTCTCTCTCTGACCATTTCTCATTCTCTCTCTGCCTTTATTCATGCTGTTTTCTCAGGCTGGAGTGACCTTTCACACTTCCATCACTGGCCAACACCTACTCATGATTTGAAACTCTGCTTATAAGCCACCTCTTTTGAGCTCTTCCTTGACTTCTCAGCCCAGTTAGATGGGCAACCTTCCATGAGCCATAATAGCTCCCTGCTCTTCCTGTCACTCTTCCTTAATTATTTACCTTTCCATGAAATGGCGAGCTGTTGAAGGTTTATTCAATTCCATATCTTCAGTGTAGTCCAGTTTCTAGAACATAATAGGAGTTCCATAAATATGTGCTGTTTGATCTCATGATATTTTCTGACCCTTCTATAAGGAAGGGAAGACCCCTGTGACACTTTCCATGAGGCAGGTGGGTAAACAGAGACTCAAAGCAGGTGCTTTATCAGGTTCACCTGGTAGCAAGTAACAACAGGCCTTGACCTCAGGCTTCTGGCTTCTTGTCTAGTGTTCTCCCACAAAAAAACACATGGTCTCTTCAGGATTCGTCCTTCAGGTTCTCTTGTCTTAAGAGGGCTGTTCCAGGATCCCAGCTCTGAGCAGAGCAGACATGTCAGAGAAAAGAGAATGGCTGCCATTTCCCCAACTCCTTGGGACATCAAAGCAGCCATGGGCTAAGACCCTAATGAGGCTGTAAAAGTGGGCCCAGGATATTTACACGGGTAACTGGATCTTTGTGGAGAGCCACGCGGGATTATTCAGTTCCCAAAGTGGGCTTTATTGCTGAAGTTATCAACATCGATCCAATTATCTGTGGAATTGCTTCATCTGCACCATAAAGCGGGATGACTCAGCATCAGCCAGCCAGCCAGCCAGCTGGAGCTCTTCACTCAGAGTTCACTATGCTCTTGCCCTCACTGGGTGTCATCACTCTCAGCAGGGTCACTGGCTGGGGCTTTATCAAAACCTTTCCACCGGAATTGCGAGATATCTCTCTTCCATCATTTCCACACTCCTCAAACCCATTTTGTCTTTGGAGCCTGGGGCTGGCCTTCCAGCAGTCTTCTTTGCAGACCTCATCTCTGCCCTGTCAGCCTCTGCCTTCCAGGAAGAAAGACCCTCTGGAAATGCAAAGGAGCATGGGCGAGTGATTGTCTGTATTTTGCTGGGTGGTGGAGGGTAGATTTCCAGATGCCATACAAGTAATAACTATGGTTGGTTAACATGGCATTCTTCAGAGGGGCTGCTCTCCTGGTTTGTATCCTTTTGTTGCACCAAACTCTTACCTACAACTAAGATTTGGAAGCCATCAACTCTGATCACTCCCCCCCCCCCCCCCCCATAATTGTTTCTCATTGCCTCATAGTAAAATACTAAATCTAACCTAACTGAGGCTTGGGAGGCCCTGCATTACCTGCCCCCGGGCTATATCTCCCTCCAGCTCTGGCCATCTGCCCTCTTATACTCTTCTCTCCAGCCATGATGAATTTCTTTTTGTTTTCTGGAACGAGGCACACTCTAATCTCTCAGGTTTGGTCTAGCAATTTTCTCTACCCAGATTACTCTTCTCTACCCTCCTCACACCACTTCTTCCTGTTTGCCTGACAGCTCTACTCATCTTTTGGGTCTCAGCTTAGCTGTGACTTCACCATCTCCTGAGTTTGCATCGGGGATGCCCCATCAACTTACAGAGCGACTCTGTCCTTCCTCAATCACGGCGGCCATCACACCTTGTAGTCACTGCCTGGTGCTTACCATCACTACCACTGTCATCTGCGATGACCTCCTTGAGGGCAGGCTAGACGGCAGGACTATGATTAAACACAAACAAATAAGCAGTTATGGAATGAATTAGTCGCAGGAATGAAAGGTAGAGCATAGGGAATATAGTCAATGGTATTGGATGGTGATTGATGGTAGCTACACTTGTGATGAGCATAACATAATGTACAGAGTTGTGGAATCACTATGTTAAACACACTTACGGACCACGGACCAATGAGTAACATTGTCAACTATACTACAATTTAAAAAAAAAGGCAAGCATAAACACCTACCTTTTTCAACATTGGGTGGCTCAATTAATGTTCTGGAAATTCAGTATTTTTGGAATAAACAAACAGGAAGTTAGAGGAATATTGACTGCTAAAAATTATAAATAATAATAAAGAAAAGTAAGTACAAGAAATTGTGTGCCAACTATGCACCAGACAACATAATGAGATTTCATATAGAAATCGTATATGTAATTGAAACTCCATAACTGTACATTTAGGTAATTCATTACCCTTATTTTGTAGATTAACAAATTGAGATCACAGAGGTAAAGTAACTTGCCAACATCACATAACTACAAAGTATCTGAGTCAGGTGTGCCTGCTTTTTCATTTATAAGATACAGAATAAACAAGAATACTTGAATCAGTGCATTGGAGTAATCAAGCTGAGTGATTGTGGTTTTGTGTTTTTGAACTGGCTACATCAGTCTACTTACCTTTTGACTCTGAAGCCCAGGCTTTTCTCACATTCAACAAATCTTTATTGATCACTGCAGCTGCAGACATCAAAGGCAAGCTCTCTGCCCTCAGAGAGCTCACAGTCTAGTTCAAACAGTCATGCAAACAGCCAATTGCAACATGGACCCTTGAGTGTATCCTCAGTTCCTGAGGTCCCTGAGGCTCTGCCCTTGGTTCACCTTGCTCCTCTTTGCCATAGTACAGACATGCCTGCTTGCTCCGGCCCTCTCAGTTCTATGGGGAACCGTGTAACTTCTCTGACAAGGAAGTTGAAGACTGTGTTACCAGCAGACCATGCAGAAGTCAAGTGCGATGCGAAGGCTTTGTATGTGCACAGACAGGTATAAAGGGATGCAGGAGTGGGAGGGGAAATCTAGCAAATGGGGTGATGACGCCTGATGGTGGGCGGACTGGCCATTATCTAGTGCTCAAGGTCAGAGTCATGTGTCAGACTGGGAGGCCTCCTTGATCTCTCTCTACATGTATTATTTCACAAAAACAGCCCTATAAAGTAGGTGTTAATATTATTTCCATTTAATGAGTTAGGAACTTGAGACTTGGGGAAGTTCTTGCTCAAGATCAGACAGCAGGTAAGTAGAGGAGCTGTGATTAGAAATTGGGGAATGCAAATTGCATTCGCTGACATGAAGGACACCAAAAGTATGCATGCTAGAATCAGTAATCCTGAGTCAAGGCTTCTTTTGACTTTGTGACCTAGGAGAAGTCACTTAACCTTTCTGCGTGTTGGTCCTCTCAACAGAAAATTGGAAGTGACGTGAATACCTTATAAGCATGCGCTAAGCATCAAGTGACACAATGGATATGAATGCTCTTTATAGACTGTGAGCCCTGCTGGCTCTCTCAGAGGCTTGGGACTCAGTACAACACAGAGAACCTACAGCGGTTACATAGGATGGTTAGATCATTTATCTCTGAACAATTTTTGCAGAGGTAGTTCTTGACTTTTGCATTTCTGCATAACCAAGTACAGCATAGCCCCTAAGGTGTGATATAGTCAGTAAAAATTTTTGATTAAGGGAAAGAAGGAGAAAAAGGACAGATGGATGGACAGAGGGCAGGAAGGAGCATACAAATAAATAATCATCTGCTGCGGAACAAAGTAAACACTTGTCTTTCCAACTCATTCATCTCATGAATTCAAGCAAACCTATGTCTCTCTATTTCTCCAAGTCTCCAGCAAAAATATGAGTATTTTAACCCAAATTATCTAGACGGGAGTTGCAGCTCTCTACATTCACTGTACCCATGTGGACTGTGCTTCGGGATTTTTCAAGAAAGAGTTAGAGATTTTTAGAGACATTTCCAGCGCTTATTGCAAATGCAGAATTCTATGTTAATAAATCTGAAAGACTTTTACAGTGTGTCCATGGACTCATTATGGCCAGTGTTCCATGATTCTGACCAAAGCCATAATGGTTATTCAGGCAGCCTTTAGTTTAAGTGCCTTGTAAGAAACATTTGAAGACCAGATTGATATTCTTCTGCTTTTAATATTGGTTAAAAATGATCAGACACATCTAAGGAAAAAGGGTCACCTGTCTTATGGGCTTTATCTCCCAAAAATATACAAATAGGAGAGAGAGTCAAGTTGGGGGGGTGGGGGGTGGGAAGCATTTAAAGGAAGCAAAAGTGCTGCAGATCTTGAACATAGAGCCCAAATATTTTTAGAGTTTAAAAATAATCTAAATGGCTATGGTGTTGAAGACAGTGCTGTTTAGTGGGAAGAATTTGTGATTAGAAAGTTACAGTTTCCAGTCCTGCTGCAAATATTTACCAGCCATGTGCATCTGGCCCACCGAAACACTTATAAGAGTAATAACATTTATCTAGCACTTACCATGAGCCACTGCTGTTCCATTTATTCATTTAAACCCCCAACGATCCCCGGAGGGTAGGTATGATGACCTCCCCATTTTACAGATGAACAAATTGAGGCAAGGAGGTCAGGTAACCTGTGGAAGGTCACACAGCTAGCAGGACCCACCAAACCCACCTCCCCTTGCAGCCTCAGGGAAAGAAGTCTAAACTTCCCTCCTGTGAGCACCTACAATGCGCTCACACCATGTTCATTCCCCTCTTGGCAGCCACGTGACTATGGGTAACCCCCTTTCTCCCTCCAGGGAGGTGTGTAAACCGCAGACTTCTCTGCAACGGGGACAATGACTGTGGAGACCAGTCCGACGAAGCGAACTGTAGGAGGATTTATAAAAAATGTCAGCATGAAATGGACCAATACTGGGCAATTGGCCGTCTGGCCAGTGGGTAAGTTACCGTCCTCCCGTTGTGTAGGTGGGAAGGCACAGAATTGAATGTAAGTCTGGAGGAGAGGAAGGGGGCGGAGGATATTAACAGAGTTGCTGCTCCTTTCTTCCTTTCTGAACAGAGATTGTAGTGGAAGTGGATGCTTGTAGCTGCTCTCTGAAGAAGGCTCCAGGGAGCTCCAGGAGCACGTCCTGGGGACAGATAGAGGCCACACGGAGGGCCAGGTTAGGAACACTAGGGACGGAGCTGTGCATGGAGACCATACTGGCTTCACGCCAGGGCTGGGGGTGAGCGTTTAACACCTGCTGTGTGACTGTTAGCTGCTTTCTAAGCATTACCTCTGAATCCTACTGACAACTTGCAGGGGAGGTGTTTTGTGTGGTTTTTTCCCTAAGAATTATTTATTTATTTATTTTTTTTTTTTAAAGATTTTATTTATTTATTTGAGAGAGAGAGAATGAGAGAGAGCACATGAGAGGGGGGAGGGTCAGAGGGAGAAGCAGACTCCCTGCCGAGCAGGGAGCCCGATGTGGGACTCGATCCAGGGACTCCAGGATCATGACCTGAGCTGAAGGCAGTCGCTTAACCAACTGAGCCACGCAGGCGCCCCTATTTATTTATTTTAAAGAGAGAGAGTACATGTGGGGGAGAGGGGGAGAGAGAGAGGGAGAGAGAGAATCTTAAGCAGACTCCACTTGGAGCCCGATGCAGGGCTCGATCTCACGACCCTGAGATCATGACCTGAGCCAAAACTAAGAGTCAGACATTCAACTGACTGCGCCACCCAGGGGCCCTGACAACTTGCAGGGGAGGTTTTATCTCTTTCTATATCTCTAGGCCCAGCATGGGGTCTGGTCCAGAGCTTAGGCTCCTAGGTAGTTAGAAATGGATTTCCGAGATGGGTCTGCAGTCAGTTTGCATTTCAAGCTTCTGGGGACCTCTGAGTTGATCAGTGCTCTGGAGAGATCAGAGGAGCAAGGTCAGAAGGGACCAAACTAGCCTGGTGTTTGCCCTGCCTTCCTGCCACATTCTGTAGCTTCTTAGCCTCTAGGAGGAAGGGTGAGAGCCTTCCCTCACATGCACTAGAAATCATTGTATATGATGCAGTGTGGGGAGAACAGGAACCCTGAGTGGAGTTCACTTTCTTCCTAAACAAAAATCAAATCTCACTGCTTAAAGGTTGTCACTGGAGAGAGAGAGAGAGAGAGAGAGAGAGAGAGAGAGAGAGAGACTCCTCATACGGGGAACACCTGCTCTCAGGACCACCTTATAACCTAGTTATTAGAATTCCCACCTCTTCAATAAGGAAACTGAGGCCTGGAAAAGTTAAGAGAGTTCCTAGGGGTCACATGACTGAGACGGTAATGGAGTGGACATTCCAAGCCAGCAGTAGAGCCAGACTGGACCATGTAGGAGGGGACAGAGTGACAGCTCACTGGCTGTGGGACCTCGGGTGAGGCACATACATCTATGTGGGGCTTCGGTTTTGTCATCTGTAGATGGGAATCAATAATACCCTTCTCTCAAGTTCTATGAGGATCAAATAAGCTAATGTGATTGTAGCAGAGAAATGCGAGGCAGCTTGTGTGAGGGGAAGGCTGCGGGCTGGCAGTGAGACCTTGGGCAGGTCACTTACCCTCTGTGCCTTACTTTCCTCCTCTGTAAAATGGGCATCATCATCATCATCCCTATCTCTTAAGGATTAATCCTTATAAGGAGCCAAGATGTGTAAGTTGATTACAACTGCTGCCTCCACGAAGTAAGCACCACATTGTGCTGATTAAATAAAATAAATGTATAGACATTATTACGATACATGAAACTCTGTCACAGGAAAGAGAGCCTAAGACAATTCTGTTAGGACCAGAACCGAGGCCCGTGCACAGAGGCTGAGAGAAGACAGAGCTGGTCAGGAATGGAGGCCTGCCTTAGGAGGCAGTGAGAAATAAGGCTACAGACTGGATTTTCATCCCTTCTAACTAAACACAATGACATCTGCTGCCCCGGGTTTGGCAGGACACTTCATAGGGTGATCCATACGTAGCATCACCCACTGCTGTGTCTGTTTCTAGTTAGCCCCTCAATAAATGATAACTGTTCAGTATCTTGTGATGGAGATCCTACAGAATTTAAGAAGGAAACCACCACCCTCAAGGGCACTCAGTCTAGTGTGACAACAGATACACAAATAACATCAAACATTTATCACAGACTGAGCCGTGTTTGAACACTTAATAAACATGGACATATGTAATCCTCACAACACCTTGTGCTCATTTTACAGAGGAGGAGACCAAGGCACAGAGAGGGTAGCTGGTTTGCCTGAGGTCACATTACTAGGAAATGAAAGAACAGGGATTTGAACCAGGCGTCTGGCCCCAGAGTCCCTGTTCCTACCTATTCTGCTAAACCATTCTCATAAGGTAACTGTACAAGTACAGAGTGGTAACTGCTTGGGGGGCAAGCATGGGGTCTTAGGAAGGTCTCTAGCTTAGCACAGCAAGTGTTGGTCGAGGCTTCCCATGAGGCAACAACAGAGCTCAATCTTAAAAGACAAGTAAGAGATTAAACAGTGAGCAGCTGGAAGGGCATTCTGGGCACAGGGAACAGCACCTCGGCAACAGAGAAGGAGCAGAGCAGATTGGAGGAAGTAAAGCGTCTCCCAATGGCTGGGACTAGGGTCTGGAAGGGCCACAGATGAAGCGGGAAAGCTGGTTTGGACCACATACCGAGGACCTCGAATGCTGTACCCAGGAGTTTGGGTTTCCTTCATTAGGGTCTGCCAGGGAAGATGACATAGACTGATGACTCTAACCTCTCCGCCCTTTCCATGCCTTCCGTGCAGGATAAATCTGTTCACCAACAGTTTTGAGGGCCCGGTGCTCGATCACAGGTATTACGCCGGGGCATGCTCCCCCCATTACATACTGAACACGAGATTTAGGAAGCCCTACAATGTGGACAGCTACACCCCACAGGTATGTGAGAGCCAGGAAGCCCCTGGACCGTCCCTTCCTCAGGACAGAGCGGCGAGGCTGGCGTGCCCCGTGCAATCACAGCAAGAGTCGTAGGAGCAGAATTAGGCGAGCAACAGCATCAAAGCTGGCATGGAAGACCGAAATAGGGCTGTGGATTTGGCGTCCAGAGTGACTCTGCTCCCTTCCTCAGCAGCTGAGCGTTATGGGACCTATAGGCGACCAGAAGCCGAAATGTGGGGGTGGGGACCCTGGGGGATGGGTCCCTCCAAGGCCATCAGGGCAGTATCTTTGGCAGCCCCCCTATGCACAGAACAATGAGCACTGAGTTTTGAGCAAACGGCTCTTCTAATTTCTCTGGAAGGCACTTGCCCTCCACATCACTTCATCCCCACTGCACCACCTTTGACCAGACCTCGTCAGCTGTCAGCTGCTCTCCCCTTACAGCCTCCTCACTGGCCTGTCTCTCTGACCCCAGATTCATCCCTTCCAGGCCAACCCCTGTGCTATGCCCAAAGTGATCTTCTAGAGGCTCATCTTTGGATTAAGTCCAAATTTCAGGGCAAGTGATGCAGACACCTCAACATTTTGAGGCCCGCACACTCCCTCACCATGCCTGTCCCTTCCCCTCACTGTGGCAGCTTCTGGGCCAACCGCACTAGAATCCCCGCACTTTGTAGAATAATTCCTGTTCTTTTCCACCTATGTGCCTTTGCCTAAGCCGAGTCCCTGAGTCCCCAGGTGAACCCAAGTCAAGCCCCCACCACTGAGCTTCACCCGTGTCTGTCTGTCCTCCTGGATTGGGAGCCGTGGGGCTGGGGAACACAGTCGGCCCTCTGGTTTCTGCATCACGAGCCTCGAGTCGGGAGCCTCACACACTGTAAAAATACAATGGCTATCTGTTGACTTGTATAGAACTGATGTGACTCAAATAGAGTAAGAAACATTTTTTTTTCCTCCTTTAGACCCAAGGCAAATACGAATTTGCACTGACAGAATACGAATCGTACTCGGATTTCGAACATAACATCACAGAGAAAAGGACAAGCCTGTCTAGTTTTAGCTTTGGTTTTAAAATACCTGGAATTTTTGAACTTGGTTTCAATATGGCAAGTGGTAATAGCAAACATTTTATTAGCAGAACCAAACGATTCTCTCACACTGTAAGTACAATTTCTGTGTATCCATTTGAATTTTCATGTCCAGATGTGTCTATATCCCCCATTACTACCAGGCCTAGCAACCAGTTATATTTCTGTTGTCTTGAAAATCTTCTTACAAAAAAGCAGCATGGTCTTAGGTGAACTTACTTTTTAGAAAGGCCGGGCAGTGGTATGTAATTATTTTCTTCTATATTTATGTTCTCTCGCTTTCTAATGAGCTTTATCCCATGGTTTTCTTTTTTTAAAGATTTTTTAAAAGATTTATTTATTTAAAAGAGAGAGAGAGAACACAGAGGGGCAGAGGGAGAGGGACAAGCAGACTCCTCACTGAGCATGGAGCGCAACACGGGGCTCAATCCCACGACCCCAGAGAACATGACCTGAGCCCAATTGACTGAGCCACGCAGGCACCCCTCCCCTGGTTTTCATTAAGCTTGAATGAAAAGTAGCTTTTCCAGACCAAATCAACTCCGGGGGCATTTCAGCCCCCAGCCATTTAACTTCCTGTCCTAAACATTCAGCTGAAGTTCTCCTCCAGAATATCACCCAAGACCTCTTCTTCTCCGACTTCTTGGGGCCTCTGGTGGAGTCGACCACACCATCACTGCTCCCCATCATTTCCCCTTCTGGGTTCTAATCTCCCCACCTGCTCTTTATTTAATTCGTGGCCATCTTCTGTTCTTATCCCTCAGCCACGCAGGGTGACCTCTTCTGTTCACCCCCCCACCCCACCCCACCACCGGGGCAAGGCGTGCCCCTTCGTCTCTGACCTTCCTGTTACGCCCTGACCTGCACCGCACAGTCTTATGGGCATCGTTACCTCAATGTCTCGCCGACACTCCAAAGCAAGCTGTTCCTCCCCAGTTTTCTGTGTTAAATAGCATTTGTTTCCTTCTACTTTTTCAGGCGAAGCATTTCAGAAGCCTATTTTGCTCTCTCCCTTCTCTTCATTTCCACATTATTTGGCCACAAATCCTTTAGTGTCACTCTCCAATATTTCTTAATCTAACTCTGATTATACCTTAACTAGCCCAGACCCTTGCACCTCTTGCTTGGCCCCCCTGAGGGGTCTCCTGTCTCCCGACTTGCCCCTTCAGATTTATGTGCTGCCAGAAAGACGTTTCTACGATACCAATCACGTCACCTGCCCCCCTTGCCGTGTAAGATGAAGGTCACAACCCATGAGTTGGTGGAAGAGGAGTAATTGGACCGGGAAGTAATGGGATATGATGTTGGAGAAGCAGGTGACAGGCAGCCTTGAGGAACCTCGAATTCCTGAGCAAGGAAGGCACATTTTATTCTCTAGTCCCTGAGCATTTTCAACAGGAGTGCGATATGTTAGAAAATGGATCTGAGTGGAACGTGGAGGAGATCAAGTCACCTATAATAATTCATATGAGGAAAAAGTGGTGAGGGGGACTCAGAAAGGTCTCTGCTGCTGAAATGCCGACCGGCAGAAAATGAGTAGTAAATGTTAACAGGATTGTTATGGTCTTTGCGTGTTTTTCCTTATCTTCTAGGCTCTGAGCCACTTGGGGGCAGAGGCTGTTCCTTTCATCTTTAGACTTAGGATGGCACTTAGTAGGTGCTTAAGACTAAAATATAGTGATGAAGGGTGGGACTGATGAGAAGGAACGTACTTTGTTGGGGAGCAAACGAAGGGTGCCATCTATTTACTCCTTCCCTTTCTCCTGCTCCCCACCCCCCATCCCGCCCCCACCAAATAGCCAGTGATAGCATGCTTATGGTGTTCTGGGCACTATAGTAGACTTGGGGTCTAGAGACAAATACATCCTGATTCTTGCCTTCAAGCTCACAGTCTAGGAGGGGAGGCAAATGTGTATTTGAACATATGCAGGTAACTAATGCTTAATTTTTTATATCAGTTGTAATACAGCATGGTATGTGCTCTAAAGGAAATATAAGCAAAGTGCAGAGCCGTCCTGGAGAATGGAGTGTGTGTCTGGGAAATTCAGGGATGGTGTCACATAGGCAGAAGCAGCTAAGCAGGTGATTAAAAATATAAGTAGATGTGCATCTGGCAGAAAAGGGAGGGAAGAGCATTTAAGGCAGAAGGAACAGCATGTGCAAAATTGTGTTATGAAGAGAATGGCCAATTTGGGGAACAGTGAGAAGTTGGACTGATGCTGATATCTGGTGTGGGTGGTAGGAAATAGGAAGGTATGGGGAGGAACACTTCACTACCAGGGGACAGAGTGTGAGTTCTTAACATTCACAGTAAGGGAATGGATTTTATTCTGGAGGCAACAGAGAGTCAATGCAGGGTTTTGTTTTAAGCCCAGATGGGGCATTATAACACAGGTATGCCTTGGAGATATTGCAGGCTTGGTTCCAAACCACTGCAATGAAGTGAATGTCACAATAAAGTGAGTTAAGTGAATTTATTGGTTTCCCAGTGCACACACAAGTTATGTTTACACTACACTGAAAGTCTCTTAAATGTGCAATAGCATTATGTCTAAAATAACAATGGACATGCCTCAATGAAAAATACTAAAAATGCTAACCATCATCTGACCTTTCAGCAAGTCATCATCACTGATGACCATAACAAAAATAATAATTAAGAAAATGTTGAAGTATTGCAAGAATTACCAACACGGGACACAGAGACACGAAGGGAGCTAATGCCATTGGGAAATGGTGCCCAAAGCCTTGCTTGATGCAGGGTGTCACAAACCTTCAATTTGTAAAAAACCCAGTATCTATGAAGCACAACGAGACAAGGCATGCGTGTAGTACTCTCAGCATTCTCAGAGGTCAACTCGGATTGGAGCAGTGAAGGCAGGCTAGAGAAAGAAGGGAGATCAGTGGGAAGGCTTTCATCAACATCCAAGCAAGAGAGGAAACCTATAGTATTTAGAAAAATCCCAAACAGAGCACTGCTCCGCTTGGAAGGGTAAGGAAGAAGGGAGAGTCGTGAGTCTCTGGGACAGGACTAGAGTGAGGTGAGCGTAAGTCAGGGAGCAATGAGGGGCCCGAGCGGTTGGCACCATGGGCATTGGCATGGTCTTCTAGAACTGACAGGTCAAACTGGCTGTAAGTCTCAAGCTTGGGGCCGAGGGTGCCTTGTGAACACTACCCACCCTCTTACCTTTGCCTCTACCTACACGCCAGCATAGGAGCCTCTCACCTCAGATTATACTAACATCGCCTGGATGCTTGCACTTCACCTAACATCACCCTCTTGCAGTCTGGCCCCCACACCAGGGGTCACCCAACATTTCCTGTAAAGGGCCAGATAGTAAATATTTTAGGCTTTGTAGGACCCTAGGGTCTCTGTCACAACGACTCCGCCCTGCCACTGTAGGGTGATGGCAGCTAGGGAGAGTGCATGAACTAGAAAGGGTGTGGCTGCATGCCAGTGGGACTCCATCTCTAACACCAGCCACCTGACCCGGGGTGCAGCGGTAGTTTGTTGACTTGTCATACACTACAGTGTCTTGCCTTCCTAAAGCACCACTTTGACTCTTTCTTGGGTGGCCTTTCTTCAGAATTTGAAAAGCACAAAGAGGCTGCCTTGGCAGGTAGGCAGGCAGGCCCCGTATCCCACCAGAGTGGCCCCGGGTGCACCTGCTGCTCCCCTCCACGTCTGCCTCTGCCTCTGGCCACCTACCCTTCTCATTCCCGCTTTGCCGCCCTGAGAAGCTAAGTTAAGAACAAGCTCTCCCAAGCTGAAAGGACACCGGAATATTTATGAGAAATGAAAGCTTGTCAAAGAGGCCCGTCTTCCCTCCAGTATCCTCAAGGAATCATAAAAGTGATGACCCCAGGCCAAGAACGTCAGATGGTATTTGTAAAGTTCATCTTTTCGTTCCAGATTCCTAACTTTAAAGGTCTGGTTTTCCCATGTCGGTATTTCATTTAGAAAAGCACATTTCTGCACGCGCGCTCTGACCTTGAAGTAGCACGTTACAAGCTGAAACCCAGAAGCCTTATGCTCCATTACGAGTTCCTTCAGAGAGTCAAGCTGCTGCCCCTGGAGTATAGTTATGGGGAGTACAGAGATCTCTTCCGTGATTTCGGGACCCACTACATCACAGAGGCTGTGCTGGGGGGCGTTTACGAATACACGCTCATCATGAACAAAGAGGCCATGGAGAGAGCAGGTACACGGCCCAGGGGACTGTGGCTTTCCTGCCAGGGCCCACGTGAGCTCTGTGAGGTAGTGGGGAGAGGCTTCTCTTAGTTGGTGGGAGAAGAGTTATAAGTTCGGCTCCTAGTTCTCTTCACCTTCCCTGGCTATAGATTTACTTGCACATCTTCCTTTTTCATAACCTGTTCCTGTGGGTCCTCCTCCACTCAACCCTCTGTCTGGGCGGTCCTCTTTTCTACAACTACTATCTCTAGACAACAGCCCCCAAGCTCGTGGCTTTAAATGCCTCCAACGTGTGGAGAACTCTCCATGTCTATTTCCACCCTGGCTCTCTTCCCTGCACCCCAGAGCTTATGTCCATATGGTTCCTTGACATCATCACTGGGGTGTCCAACATCCAGCCCCACCTTACCATGCCCTGAAAGTCAACTTTCACTTTTCTTTCCCAAATGTGTGTCTTCCATAGCCACCCACATCTCAGAATGGTTTCACCCTCCAACCAGTGGCTCAAGCCAAAAACCTAGGAGTCAACCTTGACTGTATTTCTTTCCTTCTAGTCGATTAGCAAGTCTCATCAGTAAGTTTGAGGTGAAACCCAGGATTCTGCCTTCTGAGCAAGCTTTGACATGATGTCAGTGCTGCGGATCCATAAACCACATTTTAAGTAGCAAGGTCACGGATTATTATACTAGCCTCCAAACTAACATTCACCTCCCATTGCCCCTCCACAGTCTCTTCTCCTTACACATATAATTACAGGACTTTTGGCCAGGCCTAAGGCACGGCTCCTGCTTCCCAATCTTGTGTTCTTTCCTCCAACATGCCACCTCCCAGCTGACTTGCCCTGGGTCCCACAGTTCACAGGGGCAGAACCAGGGTTTCGTTATAAGTCTGTTGTACTTGCAAGAGGACACCTGGTATATGATGTACGTAAATTTAAGCCAGCGTAGCCTCAGTCTCACGAAGGTCGAGGAGAGCTTCCTCCATCCCACTGGCTTCAAACGCACTTTTCATATTTCCTCAAGCTGCTTCCTGCAGAGGGACTCTACTATCAAATAAATTGGGGAAACATTAACGGATCCCACTTTTAGCCTAGCCACGAGCCTGCTGCCATAAAATGACCTCTCCACCTCCTCTGATACAACATTGGTCACACTTACTTGACCACAGAAGCACTTTTTCTTGTAATACTTACCAGTACAAAAATTATGAGGGATATTATCATGAGATTTGTATTTCAAGGTACGTGTTTGGGGGAATACTGACGTACACTAACACCACTGGGACAGCCCAGGAGGCAGAATTGCTCTCCTCTCCTTGCCTGGCCTCAAAGTGCCGACAAGTCACACCCGAGTTTTCAGGAAGCCCAGGGTGGAAGGATGCCTTGCAGAGAATTAGAGAGGAACAGGTGGGAAATGAGTCAAAAAAAATGAAGAAATAAGAGGAATTGGCCCCTTCTCTTTGCCAGGTCCTAGGCTGACACTTTAAATGCATCACCTTAATTAATTAATGAGCAAGCTATCTCTTCTATAGCCAAGATTAAAGAAGAGTGGGTCAGGGGAAGGGGGACACATATCAGCAACCTCGACTCACGGGATCAATCCCTAGATGTTTGATAAGGAGCCACATTTTTAAAAGTGACCCTGAGCACTTCTGCTCTTTGGGAGGTAGCAAAGAGCCTCAGAGCCTCTGAGGACCCTGAAGGGAAGTTGCTGTCAATCTCTCATGAGGTCTCCACGCTGATGTCAGCAAGCTGCCCACATTGCGGTCACCAGGCTGGCCACCCTTTTATCTGATCCTGAGTCCCTGGGGCCCCCATGACATCCAGAAAGGGCAAGGCCTTTGGAATCAACAACCAGAAAAGGGACAGGGTGAATTACCTCTAGGTCATGGGCCTCTTTCTTGCTTCCTTCAGATTACTCTCTTAAGGATGTCCAAGCCTGTGCCCAGAATGATTTTAGAATCGGCATCAGCTATAAGGTGGTCTACATGAAGCTGGGTGTGTCGGTGGACATATGCCAGGGTATTCTGAATGAAATAGGAGGTGAGTGGCGGGAGCATGTGACTTCTGTGCTCATCATCTTTCCCTCCCTAGGATCCCCAAAACTGAGTCTCTCTTTAAGCCAAAGACCGGATATTCTAAGGTATTTCAATTAAAATAATAATTCATTCAATAAACACTTATTTAGCTCCTATAATATGCTGGACATACGAAAGTGAATAAAATTGTATTCCTATCCTCATGGTGCTCACACAAAGTAGGCAAACAATTAAAGAAGCAATGACAAGGCGGCAGTAAGCACAAAACTAGGTCTGGAGCATCAGGACAGGCTTCCTAAAGGAGGGAGCATTGGGATTGCTGCTCGGGGAGTAAAGCAGCAAGGTTGTTTTTAAGGCAGGAGGAAAATGACAATGGAAATTGACTCTGGGGGCTGAGAGTTGGCCTGGCTGGAGGTAGGAGGCAGGGGTTGGGCACAGGTGGAGGAAGTGGGGGAGGCAGGTGAGGAGACTAGTCCTTACCTGAGATAATGGGTGGGACAGATATTAGAAGAGCAGTCAAAGCTGTAAGTCATGCAGCAGAGCCCACGTGGCAGGGGAGACCAGATCGGAGGTGGGTATCGAAGCCAGGATGTAGCGCCAAGTGTCTGGGAGCAGGAAACCTGGAGGTCATTCAAGGGAACTGGAATCAATGCAGCAGGTGGAGTAGGAAAGAGAGGCCAATCAGCAGGGACCCAGTCCCTGACCTCTGCGGCAGCCGGAGCAGCAAGCCTCTACCTGCTCCACTTACTGAGCTTGCATCTGGGATGGTATGTGGAGAAAGAGTTCCCCAGCTGAAACAAAACAAAATAAAACAACAAAAATGTAACTGCTGGTCTAGAAAAATCTCTTGCCCTTGTGACTGATGTGTGGTTGATATTGTTTATTTGTTCATTCTGGTGGGGCTGGGTTAGAAGATACGTCCTACAAGAGAGGCATGCATAGAACATAGATGCTCTTGAAAGAAGACTCGTAGGGGCGCCTGGCTGGCTCAGTCAGTGAGAGGAGCATGAGACTCTTATTCTTGGGGTTGTAAGTTCGAGCCCCACATTGGATGGAGAGATGACTTAAAAATAAAATCTTTAAAAAAATTTTTTTAAATTAGCAAGACTTGTAAAGTACCTCCCCCCCACCCCGTGCAGGTCACTAGATGGAACATTGCCCAGGACCCCGGACCCCTTGCTAACTACAACTCCTCCCTCCCTTTTGGAGAAAACACCATCCTTACTTCTGTGTTAAACACATCCTTTCTTAATAGTTTTACCACCGTATATATCATTAACCAATACAGCTTAGTGTTGCTTGTTTTTGGTTTTGTTTTGTTTTGTTTTAAAGATTTTATTTATTTATTTGAGAGAGAGAGAGAGAGACAGAGAGAGAGCACAAGCAGGGGGAGCAGCAGAGGGAGCAGCAGAGGCAGAGGGAGAAAGAGGTTCCCTGCTGAGCAGGGAGCCCGATGTGGGGTCCGATCCCAGGACCCCGGGATCATGACCTGAGCGGAAGGCAGATGCTTAACCGACTGAGCCACCCAGGTGCCCCTGTTGCTTGTTTTTGAACTTTATATGGATAGAATGTAATCTTTTCAGTTCTGGGTGTTGGTTGTTTTTTTTTCCCATTCAACATCATGTTTTTGTGTATAACTATAGTTAGTTTCCATTGCTGCATAGTATTTTATTGTATGAATATAATATTGTGTCTTTGTCCATGCCGCTGTTGAATATGGGCCACTTCCTGTTTCGAGCAAGTACAGTCACTGGGGCTGTGACCATTCTTACGAAGCCATCTGGTACCCGCGTGCAAGCGTTTCTCAGGGAATGCACCAAGAGTGGGATTGTTGGGTTGTAGACTCTGTGCTTTTTCTGGACTAGTTCCTGCAAAGCTGTTTTTCTGAAATGCTTGTACCACTGTACACCCCTACCAGCAGCATACAATCTCCCTCTCCATGGTCCTCAGGTGTTGCAGGCTCAGGGCTGAATGGTCACCCGACACCACCTCGTTTGGCATTGGGTACATGGACAGATTAGAATGGGAAGGACTCAAGGATATGATTGAGGGCTTTCCCAGAAACTCCACGAGAAGTGAAAATAATAATCATTTCCTAGTAGACACTCTTTAATGGGTATCTATCACATGCGAAGCCCAGACTTTACAAATGTTCCCACCTCTGTTACCCTATACAAAGAAGCACCATAGCTTAGAGCTTCACAGCACTACCTGGATAAACCCTTCCACCCCTAATGCCTAAGATTTCTTATCTGCAAAAAGTGAGTTAATACATGTACAACAATTAGATTACTGGCTGGCACATTAATGAT
This sequence comes from Phoca vitulina, assembly GCF_004348235.1. Classification (NCBI taxonomy): domain Eukaryota; kingdom Metazoa; phylum Chordata; class Mammalia; order Carnivora; family Phocidae; genus Phoca; species Phoca vitulina. The sequence goes on from NW_022589705.1 coordinate 56,080,065, forward strand.
CAATAACTCATCTCCCTATCAACCTACTTACCCTATCTATGATCTATCTATCTATCTATCTATCTATCTATCATCTATCTATCTATATCTGTCCATCAGCTCTCTGTCTTCCATAGACTCAGTGACTGGCATCTATAGATGTCCCTTCCTTGTCCTGCCCCCGACTTGGGTCCTATATGACTGAGAGCTGCATTCCACCCCTTGCGCCATGACTTCCTCACTGGCGGGAAACCATCTCATCCACCGGCACCTCCAGGATGAGTTTAATAAATATTGTGGTAATTAGGTTGTTGGTTGGGTGGCAGTAAATTCCAAGGTGCGGAAGTGGATCCCTTGACATGCCAGGTCTCTGGGTCCATTCCAGACAGAAACAAGAGAAACACCATGGTGGATGACTTGGTGGTCCTTGTGCGAGGAGGAGCCAGTGAGCACATCACCACCCTGGCCTATAAGGAGCTGCCGACGGCAGACCTGATGCAGGAATGGGGAGATGCGGTGCAGTACAACCCAGACATCATCAAAATTAAGGTACAGCTGGGGGGCGCCTGGGTGGCTCAGTCATTAAGCGTCTGCCTTCAGCTCAGGTCATGATCTCAGGGTCCTGGGATCGAGCCCCACATCGGGCTCCCTGTTTCACGGGGAGACTGCTTCTCCTTCTCTCTCTGCCGCTCCCCCTGCTTGTGCCCTATCTCTCTCTCTCCCTCCCCTCTCTAACAAATAAATAAAATCTTTAAAAAATACTAAGGTACAGCTAGGCAGCTGCTCCACCCACCCTTTCCTCTCTTCAGAAGACAGCTTATGAGGGGCCACTGGGAGCCAGGGTGTGGGATACAGAGCTCATTAAGACCCACGCCTCAATCTTGAGGCACACACATTATAGTGGATAATCTATCTGGAATGGACTGATTACAATATACTGTTCAGCACCAGCTAGAGACCCTTGCGTCCCTCCCATTCAGGCCCCCCAAGTTGCTAAAGGAAATTCACCATCAGCTTCTAATTCCAGCCTTCTTAAATTGATATTGTTTCCATTTCATCAGAGAATCGCTCTTTCCATTATTTCTTTATTTTAGTTTTCATTCATTCAACCAACAAATAGTTACTAAGTTCCTGCGATGTGACAGGAATTAAGACACTGGAGGAAAACACAGGAGGCGGTAAGGATGAAGCATATGGTGTGTGCCGAGCGGTAAGACACATCCAGGCACGACCATCTACAGGACAGGGTGGTAACCTCACAATGATCACTGACGTTATGAGCACCTATTATATTCATGACACTCTGCCCAGGGCTTTAGGAGTGTTATTTCATCTAATCCTCACGAGTCTGCAGATCGCATATGCTGATCTCCATTATGTGGCTGATGAAAATCAAGGTCACAGAGGTTGCATCCTTCTGTGGCTGCTCAAGAGTCTCCAGGAGGTCTGGACCCGGGAGTTTGACCTCTTCCCTCCCCTCTAGATATTCCTGTGGGTTTAGTGAATAACAACTGATGATCCCAACCATCTGTCACCCACACAAGAGCAGTTTTGCAACCTTAAACTAAGAAGATGTTTGCTCGAACAGGACTGTCATACACATCAGCAGTAGTGGGTCCTTATCTGTGGGGACTTCTGCACGGTGTCCACGTTCCATCCTCGGCCATCCTCTTCTCGCCATTGTCTGTATAGCCATTGGTTGTCCGGCATCCACCCCCCACCCCGCTGCCCCCAGAGATTTAGTCTTGCCACCAAGGAGGGGCAATGAGAGACTGGAGCTCTTGATGGGAGGCTCTACAGTTCCCAACCCTGGCAGCCTCCCACAGTGTCTCTACTTGTATGTCAAATGCATAGTTTCTGCAGAACAAGAAGGCTGCCATTCCAATCCTCTCCTCTGCTGTGTGTTCAGTAGTGACATTTAGGGTACAGCCGTTGACAGGCCGAGGAGGATAAAGTCAGCCATAGGTTGTAGGCAGCTCCAGAGAAATCTGGGATTGGCTGATGGTGTGGTGACATTGCTTGGTATCACAGATGAGCATGGGAGTAAACAGAGCTCAAGGGAAAAATAGATCCCCAGCCTTTACTTGTCACTTATATTTTACCTGCATCTTTTTTTCTAAAACTGAGAATTAGTGGAGTTTTCTTTGGTTACCCACCTAAAGCGGTTGGATGTGCCAGACTGGGCATTGGAAATGTCAGGTGCCAAGCATGTGATATGATATGGGGTGTGTGTGTGTGTGTGAGTTTGTGTGTGTGTGAAAGAGAGAGAGAGAGGGAGGGAAGAAGAGAGGTAGGGCACATTAGCATGTTAAACATCTCAGTCAGGCCTGCAAATAACCTCAGAGGTGCGGTGCTCTACCAAAGGCTAGTGGCTTCCCAGCCTGTGTGTGATACAGTGGAAAGTACCACAGCCACTTTAAGTGTAGTTCTGTGAAGGGCTGTGTGGGCTGACAGGGGGAAAAGATGAAAGAGTCAGAGATGTGTTCAGGAGCTGAGGAGGGGAGATTACTGAAGGCTTTTTTTTTATGTTATGTTAGTCACCATACAATACATCACAAGTTTTTGATGCAGTGATCCACGATTCGTTGTTTTCGTACAACACCCAGTGCTCCATGCAGTACATGCCCTCCTTAGTACCCATCACCAGGCTAACCCATCCCCCCACACCCCACCCCTCTAAAACCCTCAGTTTGTTTCTCAGAGTCCATAGCTGTTCCTCTGTAAGTCCTGGACCTGAGTTGGAAACATACATTCTGGGCATCCCGCTCTTGCACGCACTCTTTCTGGCAAGAGAAAACTGCAGACAGCTTCACATTAGCTCACCATAATTCTCTGCAGAGCCAGCTCACCAGGTAGTTGGAGCAATGATTACTTTCCAGGACAGCAGAGGCCACTGGATCAGCAATTCCTAGACACAGAGTGTTGGCTGGGGGTTACACCCATAAACCACTCTTGAAGATCGAGACCTGAAACACGATTTCTATAGGAGCCAGGTGTGCAGGGAAGAAGAACACTGAAGAGCCCACTCCCACTCTTTACTGGTAAAATCCAGACTCAGAGAAATGGCTCTTTGCTCAAAGAGCTAAGAAATAGCAGTGACATGTAAAGAGAGTCCCAAAGACAAAAGGTTGAAATTACATTCAAGATGCAGAAGACAAGCCTCCATCAAAAAGTAGAAAAATAGAAGTAAATTTTAGAATGTGTTTGCTTTGTGATTATAAGAAGATTTAAGAAAATGAAGAATTTAGGAAGTCAAAAACAGGGGCTGAGCTATTGAGAACTCATCAGATGAGAAAGGAAGTAGCTCACTCTAGCAGGTGAAAGCCTACATTGGAAACAGTAAAGAACAGAATTGACACTGCAGAAAATTGAGTCAGTGATATGGAAGGTGCCCTAAAAATGTTCTTATCATGTAGAAGCAAAAGACCAAGAGATTAAAACAATGACATAAAAGAAATATGATGGAAATAGAGTAGAGGAGAAATCGAAAATTCAAAGACTTCTTCCTGAGAAAGACAAGATTAAATTTGAAGATGCATTAATCGTGGACATAATAAGAGATACTTCCCTGAGCTGATAACGCAAAATGGAGAACTCATTGAAAAGTAAGCAAAAGTACTGAAAACAAAACAATACTGAAACACATCCTAGTAATTTTTTTTTTACTTTTAGAAACAAACATATCTTACAAAAATAAAAGTTGTCTTGGTCTTAGAATTCTTTGCAACACTAAATGACTTAAAGACAGTGGAGTGACAACCATGATGTCATGAAGGCAAAGCTCAGGGACCAATGAAAAGGTCACTGATAGAGGAAAAATCCCAAAGACATTCTGAATGGTTAAAGGAATCACAAAAAGAGTTTGCCAGATTTGGCAAGTGAAGATGCAGGATGTCCAGTTAAATTTGAATTTCAGACAAATAATGGATAAATTTTTAGTATGAGCATCCCCCAAATATTTCATGGGACATCCTCATACTACACAATTATTGGTTGTTTATCTAAAATTCAACTTTAGCTGGGCGTTCTGTATTTGACTGGCAATCCTAGTCACTTCCTCTACCATCCACATACATTTCTATCAGTAGTCAGGGTGGCTGGGTTGTGGTCTGAGGTTCAGGCACATGGAGATGCTATTGTACAGAGCTTAGGCATTGCCCAGGGTAGAAGGAAAAGATATAGTTGTGAATGGTGCTCACGTAGAGGTCAGGAAGGACTTGGTTATGCTTCAGTTAAAAAAAAAAAAAGTCCCAAATCTTAGTGGCTTAGTACATCAAAAGTTTATTTCTCAATCACACAACATGTCCAAAGGATATTAAGGAGGGGACTATTGGTGGTGCTCTTCAGGGACCTAGGTGATGGAGGCTTTATGTGGTAATGTGCTCCCAAGATCACCACAGCAGTGGTAAGGGAAGGGGAAATGTGACCTCACTCTGTCCTGAAAGCTTCACCCTGGAAAGGACCCTCCCTCTGCTCACTGCTCAAAACAGGTCATGCTGCAAACCTACCCTTAAGGATGTCAGGGGATTGCAGCCCTGCTATGTACCCAGACAGAAAAGCAGCTGATCAGTTGGTAAGCAGTGATAATCACACCTTTCTAATGGTGTGACCATCATACCTTTCTAAAGCAACATACTCAAAGATTCTGGAAAGGCAAATGACTCTGACCAAGAGAAGGTTTAAGATACAGAGGTTGTGGTAACATTACCTGGTAAGATAATGTCAGACTTGGGCTGTTGGATCTCACCCACCAAAATAAATTCTGAATTTCAAATAAGGAAACCATGAATATAATTAAATGACAGATAACACACCAACAAAATAATTTTGCCACAGATGAAATCCTTAATGTACAAGGAATGATAGAATTTGTAAGAAAGGCACATCTCAAAGGAAAGAGTCAACTTACAGAACTATGATGGTGAATATATATGCAAAATGTTGCACTTTTCTAGGGATAAAAAATGAAAATCAAAGTAACAACATCAAATTGACAATGTTTAAAAATCTGTAATGCTCAATGTCAGTGAGAGAGATGAGATGGACATTGTATAGAATGAGATGAGAAGAGAAGTTGATACAACAGTTTAGGAAAAGAATGTAACCATCTATATCCAGAACATTAGAAACGTTTATAGCTTTTGATCCAATAACTTCAGCCGCAATAATCAACTAAAGGAATCATTTTAAAAGTTGGTAAGGATGTATGCATAAAACGATGCCTTCTTTCACGTTATTTGTAGTAGCAAAAGAAAAGAAAAAAGGAAACAAAGACATAATAACAAGAGAAGAGGTGAATACCTTGTAGTTCATCCGTACAACAGGGTTCTATGCAGCCCTAAAATATCATTTTATCAGAGAATATTGAATGGCATGGGAAAATGCTCATAATAGGATATTAAGTGAGGTTAAGTGGAAAACACAACTGCACTTTTCTTATGCCACCAACTTGGTATAAATATCTGCCCGTTTAACTATCCAAAAACACACTGAAAGGACACAAACCACAATGCTAACAGTTCAAATCCTTTTCTGCCACTTACTGACTGTGTGACTCTGGTCTCTCCATTTAAATTTTCTGTGCTTCAGCATTTTCATCTGTAAAATGGGGCTAGAAGACCACCTGCCTCATAGGATTGTTGTAAAGATTAAGTTAGATCATGTATGTATTTAGTTTGGCACCTAACCGCTGCTGCTAGTGCAATAATTATTTGTTATCATTAAGAATGGTGATCACCTGGGGCGCCTGGGTGCCTCCGTCAGTTCCGCGTCTGACTCTTGATTTTGGCTCAGGTCATGATCTCAGAGCCGTGAGGTCGAGCCCTGCATCGAGTTCCGTGCTGGGTGTGGAATCTGCTTGAGGATACTCTCTCTCCCTCTCCCTCTGCCCCTTGCCCCCCTGCTCTCTCTCTCTCAAAAAAAAAAAAGAATAAATAAAATAAAATAAAGGAGAAGAAGAATGGTGATTACCAGGATCCATTACAGGGAACTGCATGGACTTTAATAAGTAGTGAGCACCATCCCTTTGCCGAAAATGATAAATAAAATTTTCTCATGGGCAAGTGTGCTTAGGACCCGGTGGTCAATATGAGTAGGTAAGACTGTGTATTTGGGGGAGAAATAAGGAAGAAAGAGGGAGGGAGAGAGGAAGAAGAGGAGAAAGGAGAGAGAAAGAAAGATGGGGGGCAGCAAATGAAAGAAGGGACAATGATGCCCTACTACCATAGAATTAAAAGGGAGCTGTGGAGTCTAGGAGTTGCTGCTTGGTCCCAAGGCAAACCGCAGTCTGCAAACTTTGGAGAACACTGGCACAGAAATTGGAAATGGGAAGAGTCAAGCCATTTTTATCAATAATTATCATGAACTAGTTGGAAAAGCAAAAGCTTTGGGTCAGAATCCTGGCAATACTAGTTAACGAGTTCTTTGACGTTGTTCAAGTCACTTAACCTCATCTGAAAGCAGGGCTAACAGTTGCTACCTTGTGAGGATGGAGTGGAATCACGTTTGTCAACCACCAGCCCCGGCTTCTGGCGCACAATACACGTCTCCGACATTTATTCCGGTTCTGCCACTGACTTGCTCTCTCTCCTGGAGCCAATCTCAGTGCTGGTAGGAGAATGCCTGGGGGGTTAAAGGCAGCCTTTCAAGGTGCTCCGGCAGGGAATGCAGATTGTCCGAGAAGCTCATACTCGTGAACAGCAAACCCCCCCACTTCCCTCCCATTCCTCCCCCACGTGTGGCCAGCAGGCTGGACTGTTCCGTAAACCGCCTCTGGATCAATTCATTGACCGCAAAACGGTGAGACAATGGGACCACCAAGGGGCCTTGCTTTGCCCACTGGAGTGAAGGTCAGCAGCAGATGCATTAAGAAATGGAAGCAATTTTCTTCCCACTGGAGGCTTCTATTAGGCATGATTGCCTGCATTTAGACCCTAAACTGTCCAGCACTGGATTAGGGCAGGATCACAGACAAAACCTGGAGAGGAACCTGGCCCTGGAGCTGAAACTAGGGCCAAGAGGCTCTGAACATTTTTAACTACTTCTTTGCACTTTACCTCAGACTGTTCCTAGCCTGTCAGCACCACCACACTCGTCTGTGGCTTCCTCTTGTGAAAACACGCCCTGCCCACGGGAGACCAGCAGCGCTCAGTCTGCGTCTAGGTCTCTGCTGTCCACCCCCTCTCCTTTGGGCCAGCTGCTGTGGCCCTGATGAGGCCTCCCATCCCCCATTCATTTGCCCATCCACTTTTTTTTTTTTTAGATTTTATTTATTTGAGAGAGAGAGCACACGCGCATGAGCAAGGGGAGCCCAACGTGGGACTCAATCCCAGGACCCTGGGATCATGACCTGAGCCGAAGGCAGACGCTTAACTGACTGAGTCACCCAGGCACCTTGCCCATACACTTTTAATAGCTGTTCTCACGACACTTGGGGCTAGACCCCAGAGACTCAGAGCTGACAGTATATAGCCCTGATCTCCAGCAGCTTACCTTCTAACTCAAGAAGGAAAAAAGGAGATTTCAACTCATGAAAAAAAATGAATGACTGCAAATAGAATTTGTATCGGATGAGCACTGGATTGTATGCTGAGCACTTCCTGGTGTGAAAGGGTTCTGTGAACTTTGGAGCTCGGGGAAAGGCTTCGTGATGGTGGCTCTTGCGTGATGTGAATGATTTTGCCAACTACTGGGCGGAGGGGGGAGGCAATGTTGGGACAAAGCTCCTATAATAGTTTCAAAGAGCGGCTTGGAAATCACCTCCTCTCCCCCACCAAAGACAGAATAACCGCCTGCTCCTTTGCCCCCATTCCAAGTTTGCACGCATGCCTATAACTGCTGTGCTCTAAGTACCTGTTACTATGTCTCTCGCTCGCTCTCTCTCTGGATTCCTGTGGATTTTATCTTACTCATTACCTGTGCTTAATGCTTGGCACTTGGGAGGTATTCAGTAAGAGTTGACCTGAACTCAAATGAGTTTATTTGTGGGTATTGGGTGGGGTGGGACAGACCGAGGATGGGGCATCCGTCTACATACTGGGTGTCCATCCAGTGCCAGATGAATCCACTTGTCTCCATGCCCCGGCCCCTTGTTCATTCCTGTGAAACCTTGCTTCGCCCTTCTGTTTGATGACTGTCTTCTGTTGAAATGCATGCCTTTCTGCTCCCCAGGCAGAGCCTCTGTATGAACTGGTGACGGCCACGGACTTTGCCTACTCCAGCACAATAAGGCAGAACATGAAGCGGGCTCTGGAGGAGTTCCAGAACGAAGTCAGCCCCTGCCACTGTGCTCCCTGTCAAGGGAATGGAGTCCCTGTCCTGAAAGGTACCGTTTCCAGGCAGTTGGCGTCCCTGTGGAAGACATCATCTGGAGGGGCTGGTGCTGGGGCCAGAACACGTCATCGAATCCATATACCCTCCAGGGTATCTCAAGAAGAGTTCTACGTCAATCCCTAGTCCTCTTCTGGAGGCCCCAAGGACTGTCATAAAGCCCTCTTCATTTTGTCAGAGGGGAAAAAAGAACCCCCTAGGCATTTGGAGCCTCTTAAACTGAGCTTCTCCACCCTGATCAGACATTAGAACTACCTGAGACCTTCAGAGCTACTGATGCTCGAGCCCCCACCTGGATCATGTGACTCTCAAGAAGGCCCCCCTCATCAGGACGGCTGACCCTCTCCAGGTAGTTCTAATCTGCAGCCCGGCTGAGACTCATAACTGCTTAAGTCCCCACCTCCCTGGAGCACAATGAGGGGGGGTTGGACAAAGGACCCCCCCCCCCCCCCCCCACACTGCTCAGGTGCAACTCCTGGGCAAAGAGCATGATGTTCCTCCACGGCAGATCTCAGCCTGGGCTGCAGGGGAGAATCCTGGGCCTCACCCAGAACAATTAAAGTGAATCACTGGGATTGGCCTTTGAAAAAGCCTACCAGATGATTGCACTGTGGAGTCAGGGCTGAGAAGCTGATCTACAGCTGAATTCACTGGCACACGGGATCCATGATTTCACTAGCTTATAAACTAGTGGGAGGGCTAGACCTGACCAAAGAGTTACACTGAAGTGTACTGAGCATTAGAACAAGTATCAGTCTATTTCCCAAGAAGTCAGAATGTAGGCGACTAGGTCATGCTACTCTGGCCGCCCGAATCCCTAGGTTCCAGCAGCATAAAACCAGGGGAGCAGGCTGAGAATGTGCCGTCTGCAACAAGGGGTGGGAATGGACTTGGGAAACCTCTCTGGGCCGAATAAGAGGCCCTGGGCTCTGCAGGTCCTGACCAGTACATGGTGAGAAGATTGGGGGATGGGGGACGGGGGGGGTTGGAGGGAGTGGCAGCAAGGATGGGCCACTTTAACTTTATTCCTAACTTTAAGGGCCATATCTGGGGCCACTGCAATGGGCAGAGCAAATTTGGGGTTGGCTGAGGCCTGGGATCTTACACTTTAGTGGTGATGACTGAGGAAAGGTCCAGTCCAGCAGGAAGCCAAAATAAGGTATCAGGAGCAATTGGGTACAGCAGATCCCCACCCAGAGAGGGAGCCACCTGGAGTTAGGGCAGAACCTATGTGGATAGAGCAGCTCAACAGAGGGGACACAGGAGAAACCCCATTCCCAACAGAGACTGAGGAATATGTGTCTAGCTTCTTGGACAGGGTGGGTGGGAGCAAAGCAGAGATCAGTGAGAGCCTAAGGCTGGGAAGTTCTGCCATCAGAATGGGGGCACCTAAGTGGGGATGTGGTCAGCAAGAAGTGGGGTCAGCCCATCAGCTCAAGGTCTTGATCAAGGGTTGCTGAAATCCCCTTGCCTCTGTGTGAAATTTGGACCTGGGAACTGGAACCCATCTGAGGATGTGCACTGGTGTGAAGGAGAATATGAAGCCAGAGACTGGGGTGTTCCTGGGCCTGCCTTAGAAAAGATAATCTTGTGAAGGGATTCTGTGTGATCCAGATGAGAGTAACTCCTGGGTGAGAAGTTACGGGTTAACATAAATAACTTCCAAAGGGTCAGAACTGGCCAAAGGTGGGATGAAACTTATGAGGACAGTGAGTTCCCCATTACTAGGAAGGCTGGACAATTAAATGCCCCAGGGTGAAACTGAGCACCAGTGACCTCAGTGACCAGTAATGTAGCTTCTTAAAACTGGAAACTTACAAGGCTGGGTCAAATGTCAGCTCACGAGTAATTTTCCTCAGCAACGCCGTGTGATTCCCCATGATGGCAATAAACACCCTTCATGAGCAGAAGGCCCTCAAGGAAGGAGTAGGTATTCTTGGCCCTGAACCTTCTTCTCTTAAACTGTTCAACTAAATGTTTCTCCTATTTTAATCTAATAGCAAAGTGTCACCACTTTGATGTGGAGGGCTGAACTCGGGGGTTCTGTTTCACATGGTATGATTCACACTCTCTCTGAATTTGTCTTTCCAGAATCACGCTGTGACTGCATCTGTCCTATTGGATTCCAGGGAACAGCCTGCGAGGTCACCCATAAGAAAAGTAAGGAGTCTTTGAGAGTTGGTCAGAAAAGGGAAATCTAGGGAATTCCAGAGGATAATTCAAAAGGGCAAGAAGAGCATTGGAGATGTTGGGTTGGGAGATGGGTACTATGAAATTTGAGGTCCATCCAGGCTCCTGATTTTATATTTCATTGTTTTCATACCTAAGAGTGCTTCGAGTCACAGGACTATTAGTGCATGGCATTTGCAAGTCGTTTCTTTGAATCATTCTGGAATGCTTACCTTCTTCTTTTTTTTTTTAACTGAGCTTTTATTCAGCCCTCAAAATCCAGCATAGATGCCCCTCTTTTGTAAAAAAAAAAAAAAAAAAAAAAAAAAAGTTCTAACCCTCCCCCCCTGAGTAAAATTAGTTAATTCCTCCCATGCGCTCCTATAGCACTTTGAACATATGCCTATTATAGCTCTTAGCATATTATATTTTGGATATTGTGTGTGTCTGTCTCCCCTATGTGTGTAAGCAGAGATCATGTTCCATTTATCTCTGTGTCCCTGTGGCCCAGCGTAGTTGCTGCTCAGTGGTAGGGGCTGAATTAACAAACAAAAGAATAGGCTATCATTAAGATCCTTTCCAGCTCTCAAATTCTTTGTCCAGTTTATTATCTGAGTTCTCAATATCCCCCACCCCTGACTCCTTCCCTTCCCTTTCTTTTCTTTTTGGTGATACCGTTAAAAAAGGAAAACAACACATCCAGTAAAAACAATGTACTACTATGTATCGGGCACCCTGCTGAGTGCTCAGACTCAGTGGGTTTGAGTTTCATCTCTATCATTCAGTAACTGTGACCTTAACAACTTACGTGACCTCTTGGTGCCTCAGTTTCCTCATCTGTAAAATGGAGATGAGGATATTAACTACCTCCTAGAGCTGTCTTGAGTTTCTCATGAAACATATATAAAGCCCTTAGAATAATGCCTAACACATTGTAAGAGCAAAATAAATGTTGGTTTGTTTTAAAGCAAAATGAACAGTGTTACTTTGTATTTTACAACATTAGATCCTTTGGTCCTCACCACAACATCACAAAATAGGTACTATCAATATCTCCATTTTATTGATGAAGAAACTGAGATGCTGTGGGTCACTAATGAACTTGCCCAGTGGTTACAGAATAAGTGTAGGACCACAGGTTTGGGTCCAGTGTGTCTGCCACAGCCTTTGCTCTTGACTCCTGCCCGCACTGTTCTCCCCAGTGAAATGCTCAGGGTTGTTCTTACCCACCCACCCCACCCCCTGCCACATCGCCACTGGGCCCCCCACAGTGCTATACCTCCAGAGTGTAGTGCACAACCATAGGCTTTTTCTCCTGGTTGGAGGAGACCCTGGACACCTCCTACTGGAGACTTCTCATTTTATGAGTGGGCAGGCCCAGAGATACTAAGAAATGCATGTGGAATTATACTGTCCATCAGAGGCTCAGCCAGACACCTGATATATCATGGTGGATGGAATCAATTACTTGTCAATCTCATCAACGACCAAAAAATCCTCAAGGGAAAGGCAAGTGTCAGGGAGGGGAGAGTGCATTGTTCGTTACTATTTCATATAACACACGATGCTCACAGTAGATCACAGAGCTCCTAGGTTATACACTGACAAGAAGTAAACTACCCAGCATCCTGTAGCTGGGAAGTGACGAAGCTGAGAGCCAGTCATTCAACAGATGTTTACCAAAGGCCTCCTATGTGCCAGCTTACGTGCTAGGGTTCAGTGGTGAGCAAATCAGGTATGGATCCTGTCATCATGGGGACTGCTATTTAGCAAGAAAGACCTACATCATTTGAATTTGTCCCATAAATACTTTTCAAGTTTTAGTTGTAACTGCTATAAAATGCCCCCAAGAGCTTAAAATACGAAGAATTGGTGGGGAGTTAGAGGTCAGGGAGGTTTCCCTGCAGAAACAATACTTAAATGGGGATCTGAAGGGTGAAGGGGATTGACCAGATGAATAGAGGAGGAAAGTGTATTCTGGGCCAGGGAAACAGCATCTGCAAAGGCCCTGTGGTAGAAGGGAGCATGGCAAGTACAATGGTGTGCAAGAAGGACAGGTGACTAGAGGGAGGAGATGAGAGCAGACTCCCAAAGTGTTTTGGCTTATATGCCCCACCCCTCCATAGGGCACCAGGTGTAACAAGGGCTAATTAATGTCCACTGACCTTCTTTCTTCTAGATGTCCCCATTGATGGGAGGTGGAGTTGCTGGTCAGACTGGTCTCCGTGTTCTGGAGGACATAAAACAAGACAAAGGCAGTGCAAAAATCCACCTCCTCAAAATGGAGGCAGTCCCTGCTTGGGCCCTGCTTCAGAAACACTTAATTGCTAAGGAAGAAGTGCTCCTAGTAGATACTGCTGTGGGTTACACACCGCAAGAGCTCTGAGCCCTTAGGAGCTAAGGCCCAGTTACCGCATACCAGCTCCCACCTGGGGCCAGCCCGAGGGTAGAGGGCTGTGCTATTCAGGGTGTTTGAAATAAAGATGTTATTTGCAAAATGCATATTGATTTGAACCAAGAGTGAGTTAAACATAAACTATGGGTTCCTTAAGGGCTTAAGAATCTTGGTAATGCTCACTTGGCTCATCTGTCTAGTTTTATTCCACTCACATGCACTCCTAGCCAGGAACTGTTAGAAGTTGTTCACACTGACGTCCTACTGTCTAGCAGTGATTGGCACAAAGTAGGTGCCCAATAGTGAATCAGTGCATAGATATTAAGTTGTTCCTCCCTTGAAGACTGCATGGTCTCATTCACTGACAATGGTGGTGAATATGTATTGAATGATGACGATGCTCGCCACGGTGCTCAGTGTGTTAATTCATTCCAGCCTCATGGTAGCCTTACAAGCTGTGTATCCAACAGCCGCGGGAGCTGGGACTTAGAACAGTTAGGTGGCTTGTCCAGGGTTGTGCAGTTAGGAAGTGGCAGATCTGAGCTGCAGACCCGGGCACTTGGGCTCCAGGGGTTTAGACTCTTAACTGTCATGTTCCCTTCCTCTCGGTAAATGGGCTTACTGACAAGAATTTTTTATGAAATAAAATGTAGAAGAGCGTGTGTGCGTGTGTGCGTGTGTGTGTGTGTGGTATTGACAGCCTCCACCCGCTGCATCCTGAGGAGAGTGGATCCTGGTTCCTCAGCTCCCTTTGATGCTGAGCAAAGGAAGGGCGAAGTTGTGCGTGTCCAAAGCAGGAGTTCTGGGGCAGAGCTGAATTATTATGACATGAGTGGGTGCCCAGAGAAGGTCCTGAGCTGGAGAAAAGAGCAAGGGAAATGGAAGGAAGGAAGAGAAGGGAGGAAGGAAAGGAGGGAGGGAGGAAGGAAGGAATGGAAGGGGAGGAGGGAGGGAGGAGGGAGGAAAGAATGGAAGGGGAGAAGGAAGGAGGAAAGGGAGGAAGGAAGGGAGAAAGTAAGGAAGGAAAATGTTGTAGTGGCTGGAAGAGGAAACCTATCAAGGAGAAGTTCAAGTTGACGGCTCTGGGGCAGCATGGAATGTGTACCTTCCCCTACCTCTGTACGTTCCTCTTCGCTCACTCGTGCTTTCATCCAAATCTTACCTGGGTGAGGGAGGTGCTTGAGGAGGGAGCATAAGAGGGCAGTTAGTTGATCTTTAGGTTACTAAAAACCAAAATATTTTGATTTTTTAGATTGAGTCAAGTGATCATTCAGGCTTTATGGCTCTCATTCATTCCATCACCTTGAAACAGCCCTTCGGATTTTGTTTGCTCTTGGATGCTCCCTGTCTGGTTGCAGAACTTCACGTGAATTTGTGGAAATCAAATTGGTGGGGGGAGAAAATGGTTGAAGGTGAATTGGTTAATCCTGTTCATTTTCCACCAGTTTGTTCTCAGCCGCATCATCTGCTTCAGTTTGCCTCTGGGCTAGGTGCTGGGGCCTAAGACCTTCACACATCCATGACGCCACGGCGTGGGTCACCGCCACCCACCAGTGTGGCCCGCCCAGCCATCTGGAATGGAGTCAATAGAACAACCCAGGGAAGGAGCCGATTCGGACGGCCGGGGGTGGTGGCAGCAAGCGTGCGGGTTGGCCTGCCCTCTCTCATCCCCCTGGCCCTCCCACCGAGCTGATGGCCCGGGCCCTTGTTTGCCTTGATATTATTGCTTTGCCGTCTGCTGTTATTTCAACAAGCTAATCCAATAATGTTTTATCTCTTTCATTATACCGAAGCTGTATAATTTTCTTGAGTTATAATCTATCTTCTTTTAAGGTTCCCCAGAGACGGGAAAGAGTGGTTCTGTCTTTGGTTGATGGGAGGCTCCCAGGAAGCCCGCCCGAGCGCGTTGAAGCCAGCCCGCCAAATTAAATTCTGAATCTCAATCACAGCCACTGCTTCTAATGGGAAATTTAAGTTGATTATGGAGATGACAGCCCAGGTTCACATTTATTGCATTTAGCAGAAATTGTTTATCCTATTAAATACTGTCTTGAAGGAGAAACAATTGAATTTCGGAGCACCGGTGAATACCCGGGTGACGCCCAGGTACCGCTAAACCGTGTAATAATTATATTCTTATTTGTGGGCTGAACTTCCCCTAGTGGCTCTTTTTGCAAACAAATGCATTTAGGAGGAGGCTGAAACATAGTGTAAGAATTAAACAAAATAAATGCAGGCTGGGTTTTTGGCACACCTCGGCGACGGTAGCTCAGGCTGGCGTACCCGGGAAGGAGCTGCGGTGTCCATGGGGCGCAGTCCAGGCAGTGTCGTTTGGCAGTGGTCCTGGAAGCTCGAGCACGCCACTAGATACCCGGATGTGGGAGAGTTTTGCTTCCAAGAGCATGGGTCTCTGAAATGCTGGGAGCTCCGCCGTGTGCTTGATGTGGGGGCAGGGCTCTCTGCATCTCCACTTCCTCCCCGTGTGACCTTGGGCTAATCACATAACTTCTATGGGAATAATAATTATTATAGTGATTTTAACAATAGTAATAATAATATCAGCTGCCAATTAGAGTGCTGCTCAGTTTATGGAGTCTTTTAACTGACATGATCTCAGTTCCTCTTTATCTGAATGTGATGGAGTAGAGATACTCATACAGTCATCTGGTGACATATAGAGAGAGCTTCTTAGGGAAACAGGATCCTTACTGCAAATGGGCTCACCGTGGAAATCAAGGTGGGATGCTGAGGCTGGGAAAAAGAGAATATGCTGGCGCAGAATCCAGAGGAAAATGCCATCTTTGTTTTAAAGAAGAGAACTTTGGCCTGTTTCCAGGCACTTATTTGAAAAGCTCTTGGGAAAGAGTGGGCCTGCAGCAGAAAGCCCTTGGGACACCAGCCAGGTCTCCCTGGGCACTTTCTGATTAGCGTCTTGGTGGAGAAATACTTTGTCTTATGGATTGAAGATGTCCTTAATGACATTATGTCTACTTGCCAGCATCTCTAGGCTTTGAAGACATTGTGTTATAATCTACTCATTTACCATCTCCTCTTCCTTCCCACACATCATGTCCACGAAGGAGGGAGAGTGTCTACTGCACTTTTGTATCTCAAGGACCCAGCGCAGTGCCTGGCACAGCAGGCAACAATAAATCATGGTTGTGTGAATTCATTACCTAACGAAAAGGGATGTGAGTGGGCCAAGGGCAGAACCTTCCCAGGCCGGTGAGAAACTCAAGTGAATTAGTGGCACATGATGGTAGCGTCATGAAATTTGGGGTACAGCAACCCTGAGTAGGGGGCAACCCCCATAGCAGTGGCTGGGGGAGGCACCTTCAGCCAGCTTTGTGGGCAGCATTACAAACGAGACTGAAAGAAAAGAGAGAGAAAAACAGCCAGTGTCAGATGGGGGCTGACGGTACTCGGGGAGGGGTATTGGTGACACCCCCTGGGGACCACCAGAAATCTTCAGGGAAACTTGGCAGAGGAAGAGAGCAGAAAACTCTGCAACATGGGGTGGGGGTGAACCTGAGAAGCACATTTACGAGTGGACACCCAAGCCAAGGCTCCAGAGGGTTAAAGGCCAGCCCAGTCTGTGGCAGAGGTAGGAAAGGAACAAAAAGGAACCCCCTCCTCCCCCAAATATTGTCTTCTGGCATTCTGCCTCCACCTCATTTTTTCATCTGTGGATTCATTTGAAACCTGGAATGCCCACCTAAGAACCTACCAGCAACACACGGGAATAATACACCAAAAGTCTTTGAGATTCCCTGTTTATTCAATGTTGCCATCACGAAATCAGATTGTTCCGTAGAGCGTTTTCCTCTTCGAGTTCTCGTTCTTGAACACGCCAGACTCCATACTGAGGTATTCAGAAACGTAGGTTTTACTGAGCCACCCCGGGCAATTCACAGCCCCCTAAGCTGACCTGGAAACATGGATGAAGAGAAGCCGAGTGGTGTAGTTCTTAAAAGTGTGTGCCCTGGGGCCACACGGCCTGTGTATGTGACCTTGTCTGGCTCTGTGGCTTATTAGCTTTGTGGTTTTACGCAAGCGCCATACCCAGCTGTGCCTTCATTTCTTCATCTGTAAGATGGGGATGGTTACAGTAGCAGCCTCCTGGGGTTTGGGGAGCACGCCATAGCTGTATCACTGATGTTTCTGGGGATTCTCAAAACATCAAGAGGAGTGATTTGTTGGTTTGTTTTTTAAAAGTCATTTAAGACTACTTTAAAAATATTTCAGTGCTGAACCCACGATAACCACGAGAACAAGAAAGACATAAAATAGCTTAGCTCCTAGGAGATGTCTTCATAAAGGACATGGAAGGCTTTTATATCCCAAGCTCTGGGTTATTAAGGGAAAATGTAACAGCATAATAACTAATATTTGCAGAGGGCATTACCAGCTACAAAGAACTTCCACATACCTAATCCAGCTTAATCCTCTCAATGGCTACAAGAGGAAGGATTTATTATCTGCCTTTGACAGGTGATGAGAAGGCACCTCGGAGACACTGGGCCTTTTGCCCAGGACCACACAGCTGGAAAGGGGCAGCACTGCCTCAGTCCCAGGGCTGCACCCCAGTTTCCTGCTACAGCAGACGCAGATCCAGCAGCATCACACAGCAGGTGCCTGCCTGCCTGCCCACCTGCATAGAAGAGGCAGAGAGACGCCCCTGGTCTGGCATCTCTGCAGCGGGGAAGCAGAGCTCTTTCAAGGGCTTGCAGGCAGATGGATAGAGGAAGAAGACCCAAGGCCACCACCTCCTAGCTCAGTGGTCTTGATCAAGTCACTGGTCCTCTCTGTGCCTTGGTGTCCTCATCAGAATATGGGGCTAATCATTCTAGTGGCACAGTGTGAGGATCGAATGGCATGACATATGCCGAGGGACTGCTGTCACCCCGAGTGCCTGACACATGGCCACTTCTCGACTGCCTTTCCACTCTGGGGTGCTACACGAACCAACCCTGTCTACCGTCTGCCTCGTCTCGCCCTGCCTAGCGTCTGTCTCTTTCGCAGCGTGTAGATTGCATTTTACAGAAAGCAAAAGGAGAAGAGTCGGGGATCACATTTGCAGTGGGAAATTCTTGGAGGATTGTCAAAGAGAGGCAAGTGGCTGGTCTGACCTTCACCTCTGTGCAGGAACCACCCCAGAGCCTGGGCACTGCCATTATCTGCGGCGGCACCCACCAGTTATCTCACGTCTCCACCTTGCAACCCCAGGTGTTCCTTCATCCATCACTGGCCCTCATCCGGTCTCCACTCCTCCTTCCCTCCCCCCCCACCCCCCGCCCCGCCGCCGCCTCCTGCCTGACGGTCCTCCTTGTTAATAAGCCAGTTTGTTCGTATCCTGAAAAGTATCTGATTCTGGTCCCTTTTATCCCAAACACCATCCATCCATCAACCACTTGCTCTACATGCTTGGTTAGGAAAATGGGAATGGGGGAGGGAGACAAATAATAGATAAAACTTCTTAGCTGCTATCTCTAAAGAAATAGAATGGATAAATAGATCCATCAGACATGTATCACGCCACTGGACAGCGAAGTCCATTTGTTACAAACTGGTTAGGCAGGAGAATTTATCTCACATTTTAAGCTGCTAATATAGAAGGGAAACTGTTTTCTTTATCTCTCCCAGGGGAGGAGGGGGGAAACCCCAAGGCCACTAATGCAGACTTTTTAACTCGATTTGATGGGCTTTCCTTCACGAAGGTGGAAAAGGTGGTCTCTCCCTCTTAAGTTTACACAGCCTCTTGGAAGCGTGTGGGCTCTCCTCTGATGCTCCAGGAAGGTTGCAGGATCTGGAAGTCCTGTGAAAATATCTTCTACGGGGTTCTCACTCACGAATTCCTGACCCTACATGCTAAGGCCATTTCAGAGCCTTTGCTTCTAGCACGGAGGGACCCAGAGAGAGAACAGCATCCAACAAACTTTTACTAGGAAGCTCCTATGTCCGGGTGCTATGCTAAGTACTAAGGCTCCAAAGGTGAAGATGAGTTTTTACCTGCTCTGCAAAAGTCACTAGGTGAGGGAGACAGACAAGTAAGCTACAGTGATAGACTGGAAAGTGCTGGGATACAGAGCCCTATGAAGGAATGGCACCTGACGAAGTGTGGGCTAATGGGAGGGGTCAGGGCTGACACTTAACCTCTTGCCTGAAGATCACTGGCAAAGAGCTAGGAGAAGAGGGAGCTGGGGGGCAGGGTGCTTCTGGGTAGTATATGCAAAGGCCTGGAGGGGACAAAAAGCCTGGCCTATTTGAGGAACTCAATTGGAAATCACTCATTCAACAAATATTTGTTGACCCCGTATTAAGGCCAAATACTATTCTAGCACTGGGGATCTAGCCATGAAAAAGTTTGCATATTAACGGGGGGAGGCATATACCAAGAAAAATAGGAGAATAAATGAATCTATCTAATCTCAGGTTGTGCTAAGTACCATACAAGAAAAATAAATGGGAGTAAGGTCCTTGGAGGGATCATATTTGAGCAGAGACTTGAATGAAACAAGGGCGTGAGGCTTGGACGAGCTCATTTAGTGCATGAGCATTTTAGGCAGAGGGGATAGTAGATGCGAAGTCCTGAGGCATGGGAGAGCTTGACATGTATGAGGAACCACAGACAGCCTTTCGTGGCTAGAGCAACATGATTGAGGGAAGGAGTGAATGGAAGGAAATGAAGTCACAGAGCCAAAGGCTAGACATATAGGGCTTTGTACATCCTGTAAGGGCAACAGATTTTTAGTACAAGTGGCTCATAGAACCTAAAAAAGGAGCTGAAGATGGAGTGGCACATTGGCATCGGATCCTAGAGAACCTTGTGAATCCAGTTAAAAACGCTTGGACTTTCTAACAATGGCTGTGGGGTGTTGAACCACCAGGAGCGCCTGAGGTGAGCAGGGAAGTGGCAGCTACAGAAACTTCCCCAGGACCAAGCACAAGCTGCCCTCAGGAAAGGCTCAGGGACCAGACCAAAAGTCTGAACTCAGCAGTCTCCAGCCTCAGAAGGACCAGCACCCAAACCAAGGAGCTGAGCAGTGAATTGTCACCCTCAGCACCCCACCTCATGGGGTCCCACCCCGGTGACTTTTTGCATGCTGCTTCCTCTGCGTTATCCTGCCCCTTCTCCGCCTTTCCTTGCTTGTCTAACTCCCACTTATTTCCTAGACTCCACTCCATCCTCTCCTCCTCTGGGCTGTCCTTCGTGCTCCCCCAGCTGGGCTAGCCCCCACAGCCCTCTGGGCTTCCTGCTGGCATGGGACCTCTTGCATCCCCGGCCCCCGCATTCTCGCAGGGCCAGAACCACATCTGATTCATCTCTGTATCTCTGGCACCTGGCACGGGGCCTGGCACAGGAGCTCCCCGGGGGCTTCGCCCATTTCCCAAGTGAAGGGGTAGCAGCCCTGATTGCCTTCATGGAAGAGAGGTGTCCTTCTGCTAATCTGCATCACATCCCCTTCCTGTCACGACCCCCAATAGCTGCGTTCTGCCATCTCTCATTTCTGTGGTGTGGTTTTTGAAGCCTACCCTTTCTCTCCGTCCATTCTCTTCACCCTAAAGGCATGTATAGTTCAGAAGAGATTCATTGAGTGAACTCTTTAGATCTTCCTCCATCTCAAGGAAGAGAAAAAGCAAAAAAAGCCTCTCCTTATTGCTTTCCATTCTGTCGTTAATTTACTTTCCGAAGACACCTTGTCAAGCTGAAGATTATATCTTTAAGCCGTGTTTTTACATCCACTACCTATAAAGCCTTAGATTATAGGTCTCGTGAAAGGACCTGAGGGAGAATACATTTGACGAGCTTTATGCCCTTTGCTTGGCAAGAGCCAGGCGTTCTTGAAGAAGGAAAGGCGCTGATCTGGGGAAGGGTCGCTGCTTCTGAAACTGCCCCTGCCACTGTACTGTGATTTCTGAAACTGCTGGGGAGGCAGCTGGGAGGCGGCGTCCTCGGGGGAGCTGGGGGCAGACGCTGGCCTTGGTTCCCTGGCTCCGGCGACAGGAAGACAACGGCATGGCTCAGCTGGTCGTTTGGGCTCACAGGTGATCCGGGCAGTTGCTTAACCCCAACGTTCTCACCTCCCACCTAGAGGACTAGATTCACCCCTAAAGGAGCTTCCTCGCCTCTCCCCTGCAGCCCACACGCCATCCTGCAGGTCCCTGCACCAGTAGCCAGCACAGAGCGAAGGCGGGGAGTCTGGGCTTGATGGACTGCATTCAAACACTGGCCGACCGTGAGGCTCCACCTTGCCAAGCCTCAGTGTCCTTAGCCGTGACGTGGGACTCGTAAAGGGAACCTGAAGAGGTCCTTGATAAGGCTGAATGAGATAGCACAGGTAAACCCTACTGTGGCTGCCCTTTTGTTTTATTACACACCTGTTCCCATGAACCTGTGATGACTCTCCTCACTCAAGGGTTCTCAGCCTTGGCTGCCTTCTTCTTTCTTGTTTTATTGAAGTATAGTTGATAGCAGCTTTAAAACTCCTGCTGTCTGGCTCGTACCTCCAGACATTTGGATTTCACGGGTCTGGGGTGCAGCCTCTGGACGTCAAGGTTTTCAAAACCCTCCAACCGATTCTACTCTGCAAGTGAGTTTGAGAATTACCACTTTCATGAAGACCAAGCTAGAATGTCCTCTGTAAATTGCGCACTCGGCCTCCCTCAGTTACTAGCATGTAACTGTTGCTCTCTAGTAAATAATGAATGGAAATTAATTACTAATGTAAATTAACTTTAAAAGGAAAAAGCAAATAAATGACAGGATAAAAGCAGTAAAGGAGTCTTCTTTCAGATGGAAGATCTAATGAGTTCAGAAATGAAACTTCCAAACTATGTTTTAATTAATAACAGTAACAATAGTAATAATAAGGGTGATGCTAATAATTCCATGTGCAACAGGCACTGTGCTGTTTTATATGACATATTTACTTTCACCTTCTTCCCCACTCTCCATTCCCAACACGTGCACTTGCACGTGCCCCCAAGGTTCTTTCTCACCTTCAAATTCTGTTACGTGCTGAATTTCTGTCTTAAAGGCTTCCTCCCTCTTTGCCTAGTTTATGATCCTTCGAGGTCTGGGTCAAGCCCCATTCCATATATAAAATACACACACACAAGGTAAGGTAAATCTCTCTCCCACCTGGTCTCCTTTGGCACTTACTTCGGCATTAACTCAGCAATTGATTCCCTGTGTCCCTAAAACCCCTTCTAATTGTTTCATGTATATATGTCTTATGATTACCGTAAAAAGATTGAGGATTCTGGAAAGATAGGGAACACCAATATATATCAATCAACAGATTTTTTTTTGTCCCTACTGGAAATGCACATTCCACCACCAAGGAGTCACCAACCTATAGGAGAAACTTAGAGGTAAACAGAAAAGTCAGTGCAACACAACACATTCTCTATTTGAGGCATGACTGGAGTGCTGTGGGGATACTGAGGCAGGCTGGTGTGATTGGCTCTCCCACAGGTGGCAGGGAAGGTACACTGATCAGCATTGGTTGGCCCCTCCAGATCCATGCTCCAGTCTGGAGAGCTGACCAATCTGGACCACATGTTTGAACTGACTCTTGAGTTTGGTCCCTCACTTCATCCAAGGATGCTTGTTAGGTCCCTCCCAGTTCCAGGCACAGTGCTGGCCTCTTCAGATACAGTGCTGAACCAAACAAAGCTGATCTCTCACGATTACCATCTCAGGGGAGACAGGTCATAAATAGTCACAGGACGTATGGCAGCAAATATAGAATTATTAACTGTGAAAAATGCAACAAAGGAAAAGGATAGTGTGAGATGGTAACTGGGGGAAATGTGTTATTTGTGGTAAGAACTTAACCAAGGGAGATTAAGTGAAGGAATAAAGGAAAATACTGTTGAATCCAGGTGAAGGAAAATTGAAGGAATTCAAGTCAGTCTTCATTTTTTTCTCATTATTTCAGTGTGTCTGCTTATTTTACCATCTAGTAATGGTTCTATGAATGAACAAATATTGTACTCAAAGAACTGAAATAATTCTCATCATGCTTTGTTTTATTGACCATTGACTGTTTCAATAGCATCTGCTTGCCTCATACCTCTAACATCCTATAAATCCCTCTAGGGCATGGATTGAGATTTCTCTCTTGGTTTTTTGGTTTTTTGGATGATCTGAGATGCTGTAAGCAGGACCGAGCCCCTAGTTAACGCCCTGCACCCAGTTGTTGAACGTCTAGAATAATAGGACAGTTAGTTCATTGTAGATGGCACAGGCCGGTCCTGGGCCCAGGAGTTGGCAGGACAGAGAAGAAGTCCATGTCGATTTGCATTTTCCCTCAGCTGAAAGAAGTCTTTAGCCAGTGGTTGGTGCAGGGGGTGACATCCACAGCATCGGTGCCCAGAGGCTGTCAGCAAGCCCGGGTCT
Organism: Phoca vitulina; assembly: GCF_004348235.1. Taxonomy (NCBI): domain Eukaryota; kingdom Metazoa; phylum Chordata; class Mammalia; order Carnivora; family Phocidae; genus Phoca; species Phoca vitulina. Next base: position 56,103,341 of record NW_022589705.1, read on the forward strand.
GCACTTTAGACCCTGGACATGAGGCGCCTCCGTTCTGGGGTGCAGGGTTATTGCACTCTCTCCTCCTCTCCTGGGTGCCTGCTCTGCAAGCAGACCAGGAGCTCCAGCAGCTCCAGCGACCATCTGCCTTGGCTCCTGCACAGATAATTTCCCAAGGGAGGAGAAGGTTAGCATACAAGAAGCAGCTCAGACTAGCAGGAGGGAGGCCCATCCCATTGCCCTGGAGTGGTCCACAATCTCTCCTTGGGGAAATGCCTGGTGTAGCCAACCAAGACCTCTGTGCTCGCCACCTTGCTCTTAATTTGAAATTCTGGATGGAGTGAGAAGAGGCCACTGAGAGCCCATCTCATGAAATTGGAATGCACAGTTCCATGGAAGAGAGATAGCAGAGTAATGCGGGAAGGCACGCTCCTCTGGAAGAATGACACAGAGCCACTGGAGGGTGTGAAGAGCAGGGAGCACATCCCAGCCAGGGATTCACAGACAAGGGCCAGCCTGACAGCCCTGTCGAGAGGCTTGCTGGGCTTTTGTGAGGGTTTGCAAATCAGACCCCTCCGACTCTGACGGTGGGGCCACAGTGAGTGACAGAGTCTCTGCAAAGAGCATGAGAACATAGGCACTGATCACGGGTTGCTTCTGGAAAGCCAGCTCATGCAGCCCCCTGGCCTGGGGCTGCTGCCTCCTACTGGCTCTGTGCCTTGGGCCCGACCCTGTCTCAGCCTGAGTTTTCACCTCTAAATGAAATGACTGGACTAATCTGGTGGGGTTTTTCCATCATTTTTTTTCATTATTGTTTTTTTCCCCCTTAAATGAAATTTTATACGAACCTCAATATGGCAGCCAGATGAAAGTCAGGCTGTTTTATTTGAAGCTAGGGTGTCTGTCACATTTGCCCTGCTCCCCTGGGGCAGCTCCTAAGACCACAAGTTTCTTCAGATCCCAGTGTGAATATCACTGGATTAGATTATCTTCAGGTCCCTTTGAGCTCTGTAATTATACTCCCTGGTGGGACAGCCACAGCGGACTTCTCTGTCTCTATTTTTCTCACTTCCATGACTTGGTCCCCATAGGCAAAGGTTTGCAGGGAAAATCCTTAGGGATCAATGTCAGTGGGTCTCCATGGTAGCTGACTGCCCAGTCTTAGATTTCCTTACCAAATTAATCTTTGTCAGGCTGAACTTCAGTCTGATGTCCCCAAGGCTACCTGATGTCCACACGGTGCTTGTAACAAGGTTAATGGAATACCTGTGTGCTGCCTGCAATTGACTGATGTAATCTTGCAGGAGAAATGGGCTGTGAGGAGGAGGACCCATTCTCTGTGCCCTGCCACCACCCTCAGATCCTTGGCATCATGTCCCCCTTCCCCAGGGCCCATTGTTGTGTACATCTGACTCAGCATGGCTGCAACTGAACCTAGCATTGGACCATTGAAGAGGCATAACTAGGTAACCCACACTCCCTATTCCTTTCTACCTCTGTAGTTTTGTCCAGGGATCCAAGGGATCCAAGCAAGTCACTGGTAATGCAGGCCTATGCCATAAGTGTAATTAGTAAGGCAGGGCTCTTTAAGTCAGGTTGGCTGATAAGCATGGACTGGGACATACCTTCCCTTCCCACTCCCCAAAATAATAGTCAATGCAATCATCTCAGACTCTCTGCCCTCATTTCTGAAATTTCCTGACTCTTAGGATGTACATCAGTAGAATGTAAGTTAAGAGCTTGGGTCCTAGCATGGGTCCAACCCCCTGGGTCCAATCCTGGCTCTGACACTCCGCAGCTGGATGACTTTGAGCAAAGGTGTGTCACCTTCCTCCTATCCCAATTCCTCATCAGTGAATTGGGGCTAATAACAGTACTTACAACATTCTTGGGGGAAGAGATGAGTTCATGCCCAGGGGGTGTTGAGATAGTGCCTGGCACAGAATAAGGGTTAGTTATTCTTTCTGTTCAATGACCTTTGGTCCCTTTGGAAAAGCTGCCTGCCCAATGAGGTGAATGAGGGCTGAAACCCAGTCCACACTCTGCTTGAAAGTCAAGAAAACCCAGGGCCCAGGAGCTGGCCTGTATCAGCCCCGAGAAGTTTCTTTGTTTCTCCCCATTTACCCACCCATCAGGCAGTGTCTTTTTTCAGTTTCCATGAGGAAACTGTGCCAATCTTTGACCTGGTAATGAGTCTACTTGTTTTTTATTCTCTGCATCCTCATTCATAAGGACGCTGGGATTCACTCACCATGTTGGCTCAGCCCTCTCAGAATCCCTCCTACAGGATACAAGGCAACCTGTTGGGATTTAATTTGCACTCCCTTCAGCCAGCAATGGAGGGATTTAGATGAGGCACCAAACCAAGATTGACCCTCTACCAGGAGAGCAATCTCTTCCTCTTACATATTATAATAGAGCCTGCCACGTGTGTTAGCTAGGGTCACAACAACACAACCTGTGAGGAAGGTACTGATACTATCCCTATTTTTCAGGGGATTCTCAAATGAAAATTGGCAACATTGGTATTCAGAGGCCTATCTGCCACCAGAGCTCTGCCATCTTGCTTCCCGTTGAGAACTACTCCCCCAGTGAGGAAATTATAACCCGCCATCAGCTCATTTTCAAACCAGGCTCCCACCCCATCTACCGTGGGCATCCGCAGTTCGTTTTATGGACCTAAGAGTAGTACCTTAGATGTACCTATCCGGAGTTTCTTTTTTTCCTTTACATTATCTTCTTTGCACTGGCCAGTTGAGACCGATTTATACATTGATTTGGCAGCCCATGTGTTTTTGCCATCATTCCATGTACAATATAAACTTTGTATGGGCAGGAAACTGAAATCATAAGGATTTGGGCTAAATTCTTGGGCTAGAGATTCTTGAAGCTCAGAGGAAACTTAAATGAGCGAGATGAGCCCCAGAAAAAAGAAATGGTTCACCAGTGTCTCACAGGAAGTTAGTGAAGTAGTTGGGACTCACGTCCAGGTCCTCAGACTTGTTCATCTGTGAGGGATATGGATTTCTAATCCTTGTTTGAGAGCTTTCTTCCCTGGGACCAGTCAGTTCATGCTGTACCACGATACACTGAAACCTGACTTGCCCCAGCCCTTTTGAGTTTTGGCCATAGCTCCTTGCACTCTAATGCCACCTATTTAACTCTTGTCCTGAGTTGAGTTGTGTGCCCCCAAAGATATGTTCAAGTCCAAACTCCCATCACCTCTAAATGTGACCTTGTTTGGAAATAGGGTCTTTGCAGTTTATATCATATTAAAATGAGGTCATGATGGATTAGGGTGGGTCCTAATCCAACGACTAGCTTTCTTATAAGAAGAGAAAACAGATGTATAGCAGGGAACACCATGTGAAAATAGAGATTGGAATGACACATCTACATACAAGCCAAGGAATGCCAGGGATCACCAACAACCACCAGAAGCTAGGAGAGAGGCATAGAACAGATCTACCTTCAGAGCCTGTGGAAGAAACCAACCTGGCCAATACACCTGAATTTTGGACTTCTAACTTACAGAAGTGTCAGACAATACATTTCTGTTGCTTTAAGCCACCCAACTTGTGGTAATTTGTTATGGTAACCCTAGGAAACTAACATATCCCTCCAGAAATAAATCCTACTGTCCCTACACACCTTGGCAAACAACAGATCTCATCTGAGAGAGGGTCTTGATAGCAGGGAGAAAGCAGAAGAACCATTACAGTGGGGAGAGGGCGTCAGCCATAAAGCAAGAGGTCACAGGAAGAAGAGGCGGACAACCCGAAGGTCCTTTCTGTGCTGGCCCTTCTAAGGGGGGCCGGGCTTGCAACTGAGTAAGGATGCATGGGCCTTACCATCTTGCTCCATTTGCTCACAGGCAAGGCCCTTGCGACCCAGGGGGCACTGACACTTGCAGCTGGTGCCCTCGAGGATGGGCTCCCCATTGTTGAAGCAGGGCCCACAGCGGCAGGCATTGAATTCCATCAGGTACTGGTCCAAGGCCCGGTGCAGGTTCTGGCGTTTGGTCTCCAGGGGCCCCAGGGTCGTATGCCTTAACACCTCATGGATGGGCTGCATCTGTGGGTGCAGAAAGAACAGAGAGCACCTCCCTGGGCCTCCAGCTTCCCAGAGCCCAAGAACTGGCCATCAAGCCTCTGGAAGGCCTGCTACGTGCCAGGCACAGAACTAGACACTCAACTCTACCCCACTCCATCAGATCCTCACCACCATTCAACTCCGGAGTGGCTACCCACAGCCACTCAACTCCAGAGACTGCGAGTGTTTGAGTGACTCAGTCAGGATCACATAATTAAGTGAAAGAGCCACTCTGTACATGGGCCTGCTTAGCTCTGAAAGCTGTGGTCCCCCAATCCCAGAGGAAGAGAGCTCAGTAGCAATCTATGTCAACTCATCTGCCCCACTCCAGCCCTTTTAGGAGGCAGGAAGAGGGTAAAGTATTATGGGTATTTATGTGTGGTTTTTTGGGGGTTTTGTTTTTTTTGATCGCTAACCTTCAATGCAGGAATTATTAAAGACCTTATAGGTAGTTGTGTCAGCAGGTGTTGAACACTCCTATTGGTATCAGTGTGGACAGGTGTGGGGGGGGGTCATTTGCATTTGAGGCCACTGCCCATTCCAGGAATGACTATAACCCAGGGTTTCCCAACCTCAGCAGGACTGCATTTCCAGCTGGAGAATTCTTTGTTGGTGGGGGAGGGCAGTCCTGTGCATTGTAGGATGTTTAGAAGTATCTCTGGCCTCTACCCACTAGATGCTGATAATAACTTCTGGTTGGGAAAACTGAAACTGTCTCCTGACATTGCCACATGTCCCCCGGGGGGTGAAATCGATCCTTGGTTGGGAAAGAGTAGACGTGGTAGAGAGCACTGAATCTGGAACCAGAAAATCTGGCTTCGGATCTCAGCCCTACTAGTTCCAGCTGTGTCATCTGTCAGGTTAGACGGGGAGCCTGCCTTCTTCGTCTCTAAAATGAGAACAATCCTCTTACCTTACTGTGAGGATGAAAGCTGATAGATGGGAGAGGCCTATCACAGAGTAAAAGTTCAGTAAATGCTGCTCCCGTCCTAGTTCTGTGGTCTTTCCTGTCTGTCTCTAAACCTCAGCCTCATTTTCTCTAAGGTGGGAATAATAACCTACTTCCTAGAATTCTTATGAGGATCTAAAGAAGTAATGAATGAGAGCTACCATTGCAGAAGGGAAGAACAATATAAAGTAAAGCACCATTTTTATTAGTTAGATGTGATGATAGGGGGAAAAAGCCGAAATTCTTCAAATTGCATGTACATATGGTTGTGGTTGGCATGCCTTTAACACTATATATTTTAACACACAGTCATGCAATGAAAGCTCCTTCACAGATCTCCCGTTATATAGGACAGGAACCTGAAGCCCTGAGATGGGAGTGATTTGCCAAGGTCACAGGGCAATTCAGAGCTAGGACTGAGCCTCACTTCTCCAGAATCATAAGTCAATAGAGGGCACTCACAGTAGCCTTGAGTGGGTTCCTGGAAATGTGTACAGAAAGACCCATGACAGACAGACCTTGGCTTGTGGTCACAGGTTGCAACGGAGGTCACCAGCCTGGTCATTTCAGGACTGGCTAGGCTGCCAGCCAGGGGCAGATGACCACTTACTGGAAGTTCAGAAAATTTGGCCCCATTGTTAGGAAGTCAGTGCAGGATGCGCTGCCCTGTGACCCTGGTTAAAGATGACTCTTAATTCCAGGGAAGGTTGGGACCATTGGGCAACTTCCCTGTGACCTTCCAGTGGGGCTCAGCACTCAGTCCCCTGCCTCTCACTCCTCACTCCCAGAATCCACAGCAAGTGGAAAGGGAGCATTCCTTGGGAAGGGCAGGTAGCGACTTAAAGGAGGGAGGAGGGGTGGAGAAAAAGAATCTTAGAGCTTGAAAAGATATTGGCCATGGTTTTGTTCCCATTTTATAAATAAGAAAACAGATTCAGAGAAGGCAAGTGGTATGATATTAGCAACACGATATAACCTAACACATAATAATATATAACATAGCACAGCATCAGAACATAACATGATTCCTATATTAACTCTGTCTAAGTACCTGCCATAAATCAGCACTGCTAAGCTATGGGGACATGTAAGTGAGTAATACGTTGTCTCCACTCTGAGCGTCAGGTTCCAAATAACCCCCTGGCTGGACTCCTTGCCCATTGTCTGTCTGTCTCTCTCTCCCCAGCCCTTCAATTCATTCTTCATATATCTGTAAGCATCCTCTTTTTAAAACACAGCTCTAGCTGTGTCATCTTCCTGCTGTGTAACCTGCCAGCACCTTAATGCATCGAATCCAAACCTCTCAGGGGGAAGCCTGTGATGTGAAGAGATCATGGGTATTAGAATCTATCAGACAGAGCTCAAGTTGGGCTCTGCCATTTACCAGCTATGGTATTTGGCCAGCTTACTTAGCTTCCATCAATCTGTTTCTTCAACTGACATTCACTAAGTACCCACTACTCTCTCCCTAACCTTATGAAGTAACATTTTATTATCCCCATGTTATAGACTGGGAAACTAGGGCTCAGAAAATAAAGTAACTTATCCAGGGTTATACACTGAAAAGGTGGCGAGCCATGATCCAAATGATATCTTTCTCACCCCAAACGTAGGCTCTCTTTCCACAAAGACAGTATTTGGTCTTCTCCAAATCATTAATATCAGACTTCCCCTTAGAAGCTTTGCTCAAGGCAAACACAAAGTTCACCTCTTGCCCATGAAAGTTTATATATTGCCCCTGATATCAATTTTACACTTTTTGCCCAAATGACTAATAGCTTGATGATAGCAATTTTCAGGCCCTATGTGAATTACAGGTGCATGAAAATGGTCCCTTACTTATTGGAGAAGAAATGAAATCAGGGTTAATCCATCTGACCTCTTTCTTCATAGAGAGCAGGGTATTATAATAGACTTTTGGGTTCAACTGGTTGGTATATATTTTAAGAAGAGGAATGTATCCATACCTGGGATTTTAAATATATGTAGAAAATGGATAAGAGTCAAGAGAAAATGGGCAAGAAAACAATATTTTATTTAAAAGCCCAAAATACAGTTCTTTCCTAAATGGACTACCCTTGCCTATGAATAGAAATAGTTAGACAACTGGTAGAGCAATCCATTTCCTTTGCACTTTGAGTACAATCTTACTGCCTTTGTGAGGTTAGGGATTTAGGGCAGGGTTTCTCAACTTCAGCACTATTGACGTTTGGGGTCAGACATTTCTTTGTTGTGGGGGCTGTCCTGTGTGTTGGGAGATGTTTAGCAGCATCCCTGGTCTCTGCTCAGTAGATGCCAATAGCACCTTCCTAGCTGTGACAACTCAAAACGTCTCCAGATGCTGCCAGATTTCCCCTGGGGAGCAAAGTACCTGCCCCCCTCCCCCCATGGCTGAGAACCATGGCTTCAAGGAAGGTGCTAGGGTAGAGGGAAGTGAGAACTGGTTATGAAGTCTGAAGGTCTGAAATCTAGGCAGCTACATATGAGCTCTGTGACTGTAAATGGCTCACTGGTGACTTGGAGCCTCAGGTCCCTAATCTTTTCCATGGCGAGACTCACATCTGGACCAGAGGTTCATTGTGATGAGGGGATGGGATCCCTTAGAGCAGAGGCAGATGGCCTTTGAGCTAAGAATGGTTATTATGTCTGTAAAAGTTTGTAAAAAAGAAGGAGGAGAATTTGTATGACAGAGGATTTATGTGGCCCACAAAGCCAAAAATATTTACCATCCGCTCCTTTACAGAAAAAGTTTGCCAACCCCCACTTCAACAAATGTGATTTTAAAGTCTTTTCTGTCTAAATGCAAGTTCCTGTTTTTTTAATATGGCCTAATGCTGAAGAAATTCTGGGACTACTCGTGTAAAACTAGGCTCTGCTCAGATAGTAAGCTTCTGCTCCCAGTGGTCCTGTGGCCTGGGTTTAAAGTCACGCACTCTACAGTCAGGCGTGGGGAAGGCCACCAGATCAGTGTGCCGTTACATTTAATCTTGTTCTTTGATGGGCTCATAATAAGAAATATGAAATGATCTGGTCTGCTTCACTTTCATTCCTCATGGACGTAGAGTTCCTTCAAGTGCGAAAAGACTTACCTCAAAATCAATAACAACAGGATTATACTTTAATGACCTCCCCCAGGAGCGATATGTAATGGTGCTCCCGTTGTGAGTCAAGCCGCCGCCCCAGCCCGAACTGCCACCTCGAACCCGAGAAATGAGGTCTTCCACAGCCATGGCCTTTATGTCCTTTTCTGCCATCAAGAAGATAACTGCATTAGTTCATTTTCCAAAAAGCCAAAGGACTGGTTGGCAAGCCCCACCAGTGAGATCTGGGACAGAGTTCATGTGCTCCCCTTAGAGCTGTCTCCCATGCTTCTACCTTGCTCAGTTAACTCGTAGGACAAAGCAGAAGAGAAGGACCAGGGCCTAGAAATAGATCCATCCTCCGAATTAGAGAGACCCAGGGAGGACAGCCCAGCCCACACCACACCAGCATGGCAGAGGGAGAGGATGGGAAAGTGGATGAGGATTCATTCATGATGCATTTATTCATTCATATGCCCCATGCCTGCTACCTGCCGACTAGGCTTAATTAAATATCACAGGTGCTGTGACAGATGTCTCTATGGGGCTCAGAAGGGGCATGGAGAAAGATCTACAGTACAGGAGGGAGGGTGGTCAGGGTGAAAGGTGAGTTGTCTAGAAAAGTGAATGAATTTTTGGAGGTAAATGGAGAGAGGAAGGAAGGGCATCACAGAGAAGAAATCATTTGACTTAAGGCCCTGAGGCATGAGTAGCCTAACACAATGGGAGTAACTTGAACCTGTTTCATATCTACCTCATCCACTATACTATAAACTGTTTCATCATCCCTGCATCCTCTGTGTCTCCCACCTGAAAAAAAAATACCCAATACATTTGATGAATGAATGCATGCATGAGCACTCACACTGACTTGTTCAGGAAATGCCACAAAATATCTGTGTACAGTCTTTCTCTAATAATTGTTCTTTGCCCTTAATAACTATATTCTTCTCTCTCAGAAGACTTGTCTCCTCCCTCTGGACTGTAACCCAAGGCACCTTCATCTCAACAGTCAACTACCCAGGTTCTGTCTACACATTCCTTTCATCCCAGTTCTTTCTTAGATCTTTGTCTAGGGCTCAAAATCTAGCAGGGGACATGTTCCAAAATCATGTCTTTCTAAGGTGATCTCAGCCCATGGTGAATTCAAAATAGAGCCACAACTAGTCATTGCTTTGGGGTATTGAGCACCTGTGCAGCATGACCATTGACTGAAATGGAATCAACTGAGGGGGAAAATCATGTTCATGCCCTGAGTGTGTGTCCAAGGAAAAGTCTAGCTGCTCTTTGGGAGACCCGTTACTCAATACTTACTAGGGTCGCCACCTCCAAATCTTTCACAACGTCCCCCTGATAACTTTCCTCCAATTTGTATCCCGTCTGAATAGTCATATTCAATGCCCACAAAACCTCCAAAGCATGACTTGATATCTCTGCTGGTAACACCTGTGACAGGGAAACAGACACACAAAATGCTGAGATGCTTCAAGACAGTGAATATGGAACAACTCACAGCAGTTGTAGCTAGCTTCAGTTTTGGAGTCTAAGAGATCTGGGTTGAGATCCCAGTCCTTTAACCCAAATTCAGTGTTCTCTTCTGTGTAGTTCAAACTCAAATAATTCTTGAAATGAGAAGGAAATACACCTACTAGTTGCTCAAAAGTGCTAGTTCCCTTTCTTCTGCACATTCTCCACAGAGCTTCCTTGAGGCGGGGATTCTGCCTCATCCATCTCCATATACCCCTGTGCCTCGCACAGTACCTGGCCTGTGATTGGCACCACTTTCACTCCGCCATTTTGCACATATTACCCCTTCCTCTCTCCACTTTCACCGTTGTTCCAAAGTCTACTCAAGCTCCAGTTCAAATATCATGTCCTCCATGAAGCAGATTTAGATCAGAACACTTCCCTCTTTCTTCAGAGCTACCAATGTGTTTTGTTCAGGCATGAATGATGATATTTGTACATTTCTTTTTTTACCCAGGTCCTCTTTGTACCCCGGAGGGGCCAGAGGGCTGTTAGAAGATGGATAGATCTCCACTGGGAGTCTGCCTGCCTTCTGGCCCCATGATAATTGAGTCTCACATTAGCTGTCCCTATATTTGTCTACATCTGGGGACCCACGGAGGAACCTGACTCTTGTAGATGAGGAGCATAATTCTCAAAGTAGTAAAGTCATTTTGTCCCAATCCCTCACTCTGTAAGTGAACAGAGCTGGGTTTCCAGCCCTTCGTTGGGCTGGCAAGGTAAGGCGAGAAGAGTCGGCTAGAGCAAGATACTGACCATTGCTACAGAGTCCAGCTTTTTCTGTGGCTCAAGTTTTCCGAAGGTTGTGAACTGGAGTTTGTATTTTTGAAATATCATTACCTTTTTTTTTAAATTTAAATTCAATTAGCCAACACATAGTACATTATTAGTTTCAGATGCAGTGTTCAGCAGTTCCTCAGTTGCATATAACACCCGTGCTCATCACATCTCATGCCCTCCTTAATGCCCATCACCCAGTTACCGCATCCCCCACCTACCTCCCTTCCAGCAACCCCAGTTTGTTTCCCATAGTTAAGAGTCTCTTGGTTTTTCTCCCTCTCTGGTGACTTCCCATTCAGTTTTCCCTCCCTTCCCTTATGGTCTTATGCACTGTTTCTTATATTCCACACGTGATTGAAACCATATGATAATTGTCTTTCTCCAATTTACTTATTTTGCTCAGCATAATGCCCTCCAGTTCCATCCGTGTCAATGTAAACAGTAAGTATTCATCATTTCTGATGGCTGAGTAATATTCCATTGTATATATATACCACATCTTCTTTATCCATTCATCTGTTGAAGGACATCTCAGCTTCTTCCATGGTTTGGCTATTGTGGACATTGCTGCTATGAACACTGGGGTGCATGTCCCCCTTCTTTTCACTACATCTGTATCTTTGGGATAAATACCCAGTAGTGCAATTGCTGGGTCGTAGGGTAGCTCTATTTTTAACATCTTGAGGAACCTCCATACTGTTTTCCAGAGTGGCTGCACCAGCTTGCATTCCCACCAACAGTGTAGGAGGGTTCCCTTTTCTCCGCATCCTCACCAACATTTGTTGTTTCCTGACTTGTTCATTTTAGCCATTCTGACTGGTGTAAGATACTTTTAACTGCAACTATACAATAATTATTACCAGTCCTTGTATTATTATGGCAACCACAAGGGAAAACTAATTTCAGTCAGTTATTCAATTGAGCTAAGGATTAGATCTAATATTTTCAAGGAAGTATTCAGCAACCACGTTTACTTACCTGCATCCCTGTCAAACTACAAACTCTGTGAGGTCAAAGATTTGTGCCTTATTCACTACTCTCTTGTCAGAATGGCAGGACAGTGTCTGCTGTGGAGGAGGCACTCAGTAACTATTTTCAGAATACGTGATTGATGAATGAGAATAGTGAGCGAATAAATATACACCAGGAGTCCTGTGATACAGGTCTCTGACAGAAAAAAATCTCAGAAGTCGGGAATCCTGAATTCAAATTCCAGTCACTTGGATAAATGGATGAAGAGGTTATGGTGTGTGTGCGTATATATTGTGTGTATGTGTGTGTGACTATTATATATATATATGATTATTCACCCTTAAAAAAGAAAGAGATCCTGCCATTTGCAATAGCGTGGACGAACCTGGAGGACATCATGCTAACTTGAAGTAAGCCAGACACAAAAAGAAAAAAAAAATGGCATGATCTCACTTATATGTTGCCTCTAAAAAAGCCAAGTAAATATATGGAAGCAAAGAGTAGAAAGGTGGTTGCCAGGGGTGCAGAGGTGGGGGGAGTGGGGAGATGCTGGTCAAACCAGACAGAGTTGCAGTTAGGATGAATAAGTAGAGACATCTAAGTGCAGCCTAATGACGGTTCATCATATTGCATGGGATACTGAACATTTGTAAAGAGTGTAGATTCCAGGTGCTGTCATCCCATACACACAGGAAAAAGGAACTATGTGAGAAGATACGTTAACTAGCTTCAATGTAGTCCTTATTTCCCTTTGTATACGTATATCAAACCATCGTGTTGTACACCCTGTGTACCCATGTTATGGTTTTAAAAAGTAAAACTAAACAAATCCCAGTCATAGGCACCCTGTCTGAGCTGAGAAAAGGCCTGTGGTCACACTGGGCTGCAGTTTGCTGTTTAGGGAGAGAGGGGCTGGATTTGTCCATCTCCAGGCCCCTCTGAGCCTCAACCTCCCCACCCTGTGTGTGTGCGCATGGGTTTCTGAATCATTTCTGAGCTGGGAGTGCCTGGGAGGCAGGATGCTGTGGGGCTGTAAGCACCAGCACTCAGCACCAAGCCCAGGGTTTCTCCTGCCACTTCTACTCAAGTACTTTTAATTGTTAGTGCATTACTAATTGAGGAAGATTTAGCATATTTAATTGTTTTGATTAAAAAATGCTTCACCAGTGATAAACAAAAGTGGGGAAAAGGCATGCAGAGGCAGAAGCCAGAATGATTACAAGGGGACTGGCGGTGGAGGGCTGCCAGCTTATGGTGGCAGGGCAGGCTGATTACTGGGATGGAGGGGCGGGAGGATGCCTGCAGAGCCCTTATGCTCATGCGGGGTCTGCCACGGCCTGCCACGGGCTGCAGGGGGAGGAGAATTCCAGTTCGATTTGAGCAGCACCGCTCGACTGCAAAGATTTGCCTTCCAAGGACACCAGAGTAGGGTACCGCCAGCAAGGGAAGGTCTGCGACTTCAGAATCCTACGATGTGAGAGCTGAAAGCATCTTGGACACCCAACCCACACTTCTCATTCGTAGTTGAGATGCCCTCGGTTCATACAGGTGAATTATCTTGCCTAAGGGCATACAGCTGAGAAATGGTGGCGCTGAGATTCAAACTCAAGTCTATCTTGCTTAGAAGCCTGTGGTATTTTCATTAATTCCAGTTATCACATCAGACTAAAGAATTCTGCTGTCAGAGAGAAAAATGTAGTAAACGCTGACTGTGTACCATCCCCATCACCCTGTGTGTTAGGCAGTGTAGACACTGTGAATTAAATAGGAATATGATGGAAATCTGAATTAAGGAAGGTCTTGTCCTTGAGAAGCTAACAGGTTTGGGACTATACTAAACAAAAACTAAGGTGTATCCCGAGAGTCGCATGTTTCAATATAGGAGGGTTAGGAGAGGAGTCTCATCAGAAGCTGTAGGGGAGGCCAGATCAGAGCTGTCTGCAGAGTACCCATGGGAAACCAAGACCAGTAAGCTGGGCAGGGGGTGGGCGCATGGGGGAGGGGGGGGTGCGGGCAGAGAAGGTCAAACCTAGTGACAAAATCCAAGACTTGAAACTGGTATTGGAAGACAAGACACAGAACCAGACATGTCTTGCTTCCTCCATCTAGTAAAGAGCAGAGGAAGGAGAGCGGAGAGAGAGCAGAGAATGGTCTGGGGCAACTCTGTGGCACTTGCCCAGATGGGTGTGTGGCATGGGTGGTGGAGTGACTACACAGCTGACCTTTGAACAACATGGGGGTTCGGGGTGCTGACCCTCCACACAGCTGAAAATCCAAGTATAACTTTTGACTCCCCCAAAACTTAACTACTGATAGCCTACTTTTGCCTTACAGTTAACATAAACAGTGGATCAACACATATTTTGTATATTATATGTATCTTAAACTATATTCTGACAATAAGCTAGAGAAAAGAAACTGTTATTATGAAAATCGTAAGAGAAAATGCACTTACAGTACTGTACTATATTTATTGAAAAAGCCCACATATAAGTGGACCCACACAGTTCAAATCCATGTTGTTCATCAGTCACCTGTGTTTATAGAACCAAACAATGATCCGCCATGGCTCCACCCCTCCCATCAAGGCTGGACTCCTTAGATGTCAGCTTTGGACCATATCCTACTGGCATTTGTTTGGGGGTCTTGAACTCAGTGAACTCTGGAGTTGATGTTTTTCAAACCTGGCTACACAATGAGATCATCTGGAGTGCTTATTAAAAATACAGGTTCCTGTGTTCCACCTCTATCAGTTCTAATGCTGAATTTCGGAGTCATCAGCAGTCTGTATTTAAATAGATTACCCAGATGATTCCTTGTCAGTGCATCTGGGACCAGATACTGAGTAGCGTGGTTCTACAGAGAACTCTGGTGGCCTGTCCCAGAGCACTGGCCTCTGCCCTATCTCGGTCAATGCCTTTGTCAATGCCTTGGATATGGCCCTAGCAGCCAGGCTCATCATATCCACCCATAAGAAGTAACTAGGAAAAGCCAAGGATCATTCAGATAAAGAATCAGGATTCAAAAAGCCCTCAGATGTTTTGGAAGGATAGACAGACCAAGCATGGCAAAATCAGGCTCAGTTGGGAAAGCTGTAACCTCCTTCCCTGGTGAGAAAATACCATGCACGAGCACAATAGGGAATGGGCACAGCTTAGAAAGCAAGAGAAAAGGCTGTGGAGTTTTGGATAACTTCCAGCTCAGGAAGACAATGAAGCCAGGTGAAAAACCAGGGGAAAATTATAATCAATAAAGTAAAGGAGGGGATAATCTGTGTGTGTGTGTGTGTGTGTGTGTGTGTAGTTTAGAGAAACCCAGAATCTGATACAAAGTTCTGGAGTCCACATTTTTAAAAAGAAATAAGAAAAGAGGACTTTAAACATTTTGTAGCCTTAAAAAAGAAGGAAATCCTGCCATATGCAACAACATAGGTGAATGTTGAGGACATTATGCTAAAAGAAATAATCACGGAAGGGCAAACATGCATGATTCCAGTTATATGAGGTATATAAGATAGTCCAACTATCAGATTATAGAATGGTGGTTGGCAGGAGTTGGAAGAGGAGAAATGAAGAGTTGCTAATCAATGGGCATAATGTCTCAATTATGTAAGTTCTAGAGATCTGTCCAACATTGTCTGTATAGTTAAGAAGACTGTATTGTACACTTAAAAATTTGTGAAAAGAGTAGATGTCATGTTAAGTGTTCTTTTTTTTTTTTTTAAAGATTTATTTGAGAGAGACAGAGTGCGCCCGCAAGCAGGGGAAGGGGACAGAGGCAGAGGGAGAGAATCTCACGCAGATGCCCCACCGAGCACAGAGCCTAAGGGGGCTTG
Source organism: Phoca vitulina (assembly GCF_004348235.1). Lineage (NCBI taxonomy): Eukaryota > Metazoa > Chordata > Mammalia > Carnivora > Phocidae > Phoca > Phoca vitulina. The sequence continues at coordinate 56,118,555 of NW_022589705.1, forward strand.
ATCCTAGCACCCTGAGATCACAACCTGAGTTGAAACCAAGACTTGGATGCTTAACCAACTGTGCCACCCAGGCACCCCTCATGAGTGAAAAAAAAGCAAGTAGGCAATGATTGGAGAAGAGTAGCATGAGGGTGAAGAAATTCAAAACCATATCCTTTGGGAATTTTTGAGGGCATGGGGGATGTTCACCTGAACAGGAGAGGAAAGATCTCTGTCTAAGAGAGATCAGCTGAGCTAGATTCAGCTCTCCAGAGGGTTGTCTTGAGGAAGAGGAGTTAGGCTACTAGTGTGGTTGCAAGGGCAAGAACTAGGACTCAAAGGGCAGAAGCTACAGGAAGACAGATTAAAGCTCAACATAAGATAAATCATCATAATGGTCACAGGCCAAAGAGATCTGAGTTGTTTCATAAAGGCAGTGAGCTCCCCATACTGGGAGGGTATCAAGCAGAGGCTGACTATTTGCCTGTACAGGGCACAGTGGAAGGGTTTGAAGAGTTGACCCGTGGTCTTTTAAGGTTTCTTCTAAAGCCACGATTCTGAAACTTTAAGAACGCACCAGAACACCTGGAGAACACTTGAAACAAGTGTGATAAGTACTTAATGATGTCTGAGTGTGAGCCAGGTATCTGGGAAATAAGGACTGAAGAGCATTTGCTCTCCGTGAGCTCACTGGCAAGTGTGAAGAAACAGAAAGGAATGAATACTGCCCTGTGCAAGGAGAGGTGTGAAAGGCCAGCAGAGTCAGGGGAGTCTTCCTTGGAGGTCGAATGAAGGATATCAGAGGCAAGTCTGAAAGGATGAGTAAGGATTAGCCAGACAAAGGGGGGACATCGGAAGCAGAGGGAGACCATGTGGAGGCCTTGCGTCCCTAGCAGCAAGAAAGGCCAACCTGACCTAAACTCAAGAGTAGAAAAGAGGGAGATTCCAATCAGTGGAGGGAGTACTGGGAGGCCCTGGGATCCTTCCCACTCTAGTCTGAACCCGAGAAGAGCTGTTGGGGTGCCTGCCAGGAGCCCAGAGGACATGTCTCTGGCCACCACGTCGGCTGCTCCTTTCCCACCTGGTCTTGGCGGTGGGACAAGTGTGAGAGCTCTTATGAGAGGCTGCATCAGTGTGGCTCGGAGGCAGAACCAGGCAGCTTGACTTCCGAGGTGCCAGAACGCAGCCAGTCTGTCACTCCTCAGATGAAAAGCATCAGGTGGAATACAGCAGGTGGAATACATTATTTATCTCTTTGCAACAAACAAATGCCATTCAGGTTGCTGTGGTCTATCTGCTATGTTGCTTTGCTAACATTGGTTGCCCCCAAAGACAGCTTCAGAAGGAAAGGGAAAGACTCATATAGTCTGTTTCATGCCATAACATTGGAAAGGATGATTGTTCAGCTGGGAAGTGTAGGCTACCTTTAGCCGCCCGCTCTGTGCTGCTGTTTATCCATTGAAACATGCTTCTCCCAACCGCCTACGAATAACAGTATAAGTACCTCTGTGCCTTTCATATGCTGTTTCCTCTCCCACTCAGTTGTAGAAAGCCTTTCTTCTCTCCCAAGGGCCCAAGTCTGTGTCCCCACGGAATCCTTGTGTGTCCCCCACGGTATCCCTATGCTCCCCTCCAGCATAGTATTTAGCATACCCTAGCAATTGTCAGTTTCTTGATCTGTTCCTCCAATTATCCTGCAAACTTATAAAATTGTCTCTTGAGTTTACAGGTCTTGGCACAGAGCCTGGCATGTGACGAGCCCCCAGGAGTGCTCAGGGATGGGCTGATTCCAACCAATCTAGACAATGCTCTAAAATGTTTTGGTAGTCACAGAACTCCTTTTGGCTGATGATACAAATCACATCTTCATAATATCTCACACTTGATTAGGAGATAATATTTTATAAAGCACTTTCATCTGCATTATCTCATTGGAGGCTCACAACAATCTTAGGGAGCCAGGAGGATTTATCCATTGTGTAGGCTCAGTGGTTAGAAAAAGCAGTAATTGTGGTGGTTAAGAATGTGAACTCTGGAGTCAGGGTTTTACATTCACTAGTAATGTTGGGTAAAGTTACCTGAACCTCTTTGGGCCTTATTTTCCCCATTTGTAAAATGTGAGTGATAGTTTCCACGCATGGATCCCTAAAAACAATGTTTGACACAATTAAGTATTCAACAAATCTTAGCTATTATTGTTAAGTTGCTTACCCCAAATTCCGTAACAGACCCAAGAGTCAGTGTCCGACGTACGGTGTGTTATATCCAAAGACAGTGCATGCTTCATTGCATCACATCAGTGTTAACTGTGCAAAGAAATGCTCCTCGTGCGGCACAAGGAACAGTGGCCTTCCCAAGCCCCGGGTTCCATGATCGCCTCATTCTACAAAGCAGCTCAGAGAAAGGAATCCATGCTCCCAATGGGCAATGTTGGGACTGCAGTCTCAGGTCTCCCTGCTGACTGATAACAGGTATCTTCAGGGACTCTGGCCCTTCTAGATGCTTTTGGTCATACACGTATATACGAGAGGCAGCATGGCTGAGGGGGCTGATGTGGCCATGACAAGAGTCAGTATAGCAGAGATTCTCAGTCTTTCTGGAATGGAGACTGCCTGAGCTAAAATTCGCCTCTACACACTTCCTATCTGGGCACATTATCTAACCTCTGTATGCTACAGTATTCTCATCTATAAGGTAGCGGCTTTCATGGTGTCTACTCATGGGGTTGTCTGTGGGGGTTAAGTGAGTTAAGTTGTAGTGTGTACAATGCTTGGGACGGTGCCTGGCTCAGAACCAGCAATAATGGTCAAGTATTGCTGTTATTACTACTACCATGAATGCTACGGCATACGTTGACTGGGCTAGTGGTCCCTGACGCTGAGCCTGGAAAATCAGGGAATGATGGAGGCCGAGGAGTTTGTCAAAACAGATTTTTAAAAAAGGTTTTATTTATTTATTTGACACACAGAGAGAAAGCACACAAACAGGGGGAGAGGCAGGGGGAGAGGGAGAAGCAGGATCCCCACTGAGGCGAGAGCCCGATGCGGGGCTCGATCCCAGGACCCAAGATCATGACCTGAGCCGAAGACAGATGCTTAACTGACTGAGCCACCCAGGTGCCCCATAAAATAGACTTTCTTAATCCACATTTCTGCAGTGGGCCATGAATAAGTGAAGATCAAGAAAACATCCGCATTTGATAAGTATCTGCTATGTGCTAGGTACAGCTTTCCCATGTGTTATCTCATTCATATTCACACATCTCTCCACAACAGGTACAACTATTCTCATTTTTGAGACGAGTAAACAGAGGCTTAAGTAGTTTAAGTGACTTGTCCAAAATTATACAATAAGTAAATAGAATCGGAATTGTACCAAGGTCTGTGTCCAAAGCCTATCTCCTCCATGCCACATTATGTCACCTATGGAAGAGAGGCTAAGGGTGGCTCTGGGGGTAATTTTGACATCATCACACTTTTTCTCCTTTAAGGCTGGGGCTGTTTCAGTGACAGAAGTGGAAATTCAAAATCAGGGCAAGATCAGGAGAATGGTGCTGAGAGTATCTCAGTTCCATGTGTATGCAAATGACTTAGGGGGGATGGGGACAAAGCCAAGACACCAGGAGTCTGTCAGTCAATCAATACCATCCATCACTGTGAAGCCTGGTTGTCATGGTAACTGGGGATAAAGCCTGGAGCCTGTTAGAGTCTAGTGCCTGTCTGTTCAGGGTGACTGGTTGGTTAGCAGGCACAGCAAAAGACCCTTTGGGCCAAGCCAGACTGCTTAGCCATAAATATAAGACCCTTCACAATCAGATTCCTGCCCACCTTACCCTCTGCACTGTTCAATCCAGCCCAGACTCTTTAGGAATCTACCCCGACTCTGCAGAGTGTAGGAAAGCTCCAGAGAAGGCCCAGCATAGATGGACTTGGATTCTGAGCCTCTCTTGCTAGGAAGACACTGAGCCTCTGCTGTGGACCAGCCTCAGCCTATGCGCAAGACTCTGGGAACACATCATTAATAAGATGCATGATGGAAACAGGCAGCTGCAAAGTGTGATGTATCTAGCTAAATCCCGGGTGCACTGAAGTACCTAAGAAGGCTCCCAACCCAAAACTATAGAGAGAGAAAAGCTGCCTGGAAGGGTCCTATCTAAGCAGAGACCAAGGATGTGATAAGCACTAGCCAGGTGAAGAAGAAAGGGTATGGGGAGGGGAGCAGAAATCCGGGTGGAAGAAACAGCACATTCCTTCTTATAAAGCCTCAGGGAGAAAGGGGGTATGATTAAGTTGAGGGACCACAAAAGCATAGCACAGCACAGCCCAATGCTGAGTAATGGGGCTAGAGGGATGAGCAGGGCCAGAGCATGCTCCCTTGAATGCTGGCCATCTTATCCATGGGCAGGAACCCTCCTGTTCTCAATGGTCACCTTCGCTTGGCTCCAGCAACCTGCCGTGCTGTAAATTGTCACCCTCCCTATGGCTCCCTGGACGCCAACACTGACTCCATTTCCAGGTTACTGATGTTATCACTCTTCCTGCCATAACTCAGCCACAAGATTGCCCTCATTAATGCACTGGCCTTGGGAGCAAGCCCTCCACAACAGAGCGTAGCCTTTGGGTGAACCTGGACACTTGTCTCCTACCACTCACCCTCACCCATTTGCTGCTTCAGCCATACTCATGAGACTCCTTCCACCCAGAAAACCCTAGCTCCCTTCTCTGTTAGGCAAGCTCCTACTCCTAATTTTTGGAAGTTCAGGTTTGAATATCTTTGGAGTCTAGAAAAGGGGAGGGGCAGAAAGTGTGGGTTGCTCCCTCCCTTGTGCTTCTACTGTATTTATTTCTATTTGAACATTTTCACATTATATTATTCTTAGTCCCCAACTAACTGCACATTTCTCCAGGGCATGGAGCTCTATGTTTCATCTCTTTGTCCCTCATTGACTGGATGAGTGGTTGAAAGGATGAACGGAGGGGTGGTGGATGGATGGAGGGATGGCTGGAGATTAGATTAGGAGAAGGGTTCTCCTCAGAGATTGTCTCCTACTTCCTATTTTGGGTAACAAGGAAAAATGTTGTTTTCTACTCCACACCTTCGTGAAAGGGAATTATAAGCAAGCAACAGCAATAATATATAAATGTGATGGGGAAAATGAGAATTTGAGGGACTTAAATTACACATTCATCCTAACCCAGTGACTCCCCGTACACAGTTTAATCATCTGGGCTGCCTTTGTCTCATTCTCTTAAAGGAATAAAAAATGCACAGCTCACATTCCCTCATTCCCCCATTCCACTGCCTCTGACAGACATCACTAATTGATCATAGCACTGTCGGGCAAAGCACCTGTCCTGTGTCATAATCCTGCTAGCATTTGCTATTGAAGTCAGCTGCCATTCCTGGCTTAGACCCTTTTTCTGGCCATCAAGGCTCTAAGGCTCACCTCTTTGGGTCCCGTGAGTGCCAGCACACCGTGCTTGTTCCCGGCCCTGTGACTGTACCTAAGCTTCAGAACAGACAACCACAAGCTGGGCAGTGTAACCCTTCACAATTCTGCCAGTTACAGTTCCTGATCAGCAGGTCAAACTGATCCCAAATTGCATTTAGGAAAGAGTATTGAGTGTCATCCTCCCTTAGTCATTTTTCAAACCTGACTTAACCACTTTCAAAGCTATCGCAAGCTGTTTAATGTTTTTTTTTTTTTTTTTTTTAAAAATTTAAAAAAAAAAAAAAAATAAAAAGGTAAATGAAATAAAATATCAGGTGGACCCCAAGAAGCATGGAGCTGGGAATTAGAAGTCCTCATGTTAAACCTCACTCTGCTCCTAGCCAGTGGTTTCACCTTGAACATGGCATTCTACCTTTCAGTGCCTGGTTTTCCTGGTTTGTAAAATGGGAACAGTCATAAGACGGCTCAAAGCATTACTGAGAGGCTTGAGTGAGATGATATTCATGGAAGCACTCAGAGCTGCCTGCCACAGAGCTCAGTTAGAACTCCCATCTTTCATTGCAATTTAGATAAACTTTTCATTAGGTGAGACTTTCCAAGCCTGTCTTTGGCAGTGATTACTCACATCTCCCTCTAGCTTTCTACCTTGTCTGCCTTCCCGTGATGGTTAATTTTATGGGTTGATTTGACTGTGCCATGGTTGTGTCCAGATATTGAGTCGAACATTATCCTGGGTGTTTCTGGGAAGGTATTTTTGGATGAGATCAACATTTAAAATCAGTATACTGAGTAAAGCAGATTGTTCTCCCTAATGTGGGTGGGCCTAACCCAATCAGTAGACATCCCAAATAGAACAAAAAGCCTGACCCTCTGCTGAGTAAGAAAGGACTCTTGCTGTCTGACTGCCTTCAAGCTGGGACTTCAGCTTTTTTCCTGCCTTTGACTCATACTGAAACATCAGCTCCTCCTGGGTCTCAAGCCTGCCAACCTTTGCACTGGAACTAAACCATCGGCTCCCGGGTCTCCAGCTTGCCAATTGCAGATCTGGGGACTTGTCAGACTCCATAATTATGTGAGCCAATTCCTTAAAATAAATCTCTATATCCTATTGGTTCTCTGAAACCAGTTAGTTAGAACTCCAACTAATATACCTCCTAATGCCTTCCTTATGGCTACTGATGATTTTTCCTTTATTTAAAGTAATGAGATATGTATCTATAGTCAGTGGAACACATTAGATGGTATTTTTAATGCTTTTTTTACTACCCTGAAAACTAAGCAATACACTTTACTCCATGATCCAGCCCACACACATCCAGATAAAATAAGTTTCAATACTTCATCATACTTTGATGCACTCTGATATTTTCCATCTTATTTTATTCTATTTTGTTTTGTTAAATGCTGATCATGACCCACTAACTTTCTTTTACAATCTACTAGTGGGCTATGACCTGCAGTTTGAAAAATCCTAGGAAAACCATCCCTGAGACATTATAGCATGTCGGTTAATATCAGTTTCCAGGGTTTGACCCCTGGCTCTACTAGTTAATAGCACCATGACCTTGGGCAAGTTATTTAACATCACTGAGCTTCAGTTCTTAATTTGTAAATTGGGGATTATAGTATCTTCTTCCCAGGTCTTTCTTGAGGATTAAATGAGATAGTACGTTTAAAGTGTTTAACTCTGCCACATACAAAATGCTCAGTAAATGTTGACTGTCTTGCCACCTCTGCTAGAGCCTAAGCCTCTGATATATGGTATCAGAATGAATGATAGAATGTGTGAGAAAATGTTGTGGGGATAAATACTTGGACAATATACAAACTCTACACCAGAAGATGTTGATTCAATACTGACTGAATCCTGTTGAGTGATTTACTTAAGCTCTTTGGACCTCAGCTTTCTCTCTATAAAATTGGGGAAAATACTGGGCGCCTGGGTGGTTCAGTTGGTTAAGCGACTGCCTTTGGCTCAGGTCGTGATCCTGGAGTACTGGGATCGAGTCCTGCATCGGGCTACCTGCTCAGCAGGGAGTCTGCTTCTCCCTCTCCCACTCCCCCCTCTTGTGCGCGCTCTCTCTCTCTCTCATTCTCTCTCTCAAATAAATAAATAAAATCTTTAAAAAAAATTAGGGAAAATACTAATACACCTCCTCATAAGGTATTATGAAGACTATCCGGAATATTAGATGTGCATATGTTGTACTTTACCAATATTAGGAGTTATTATATGTAAATATGTTTTATTAAAACCAAATATTTCAGTTAGCTCTAAGTACAGTGAAGTTTAAAAATTAATTCATTTTAGGTGGTTACCAATTTGGTTGTCCACACAATAAATCATTCCTGACTATAATTAGATGATTATGACAAAGAGAAACCCTGTTACCTTCTGTGCATCCTCGATGAGAGGAACCATGTTGGTATCTAGGCAGTGCTTACTGTGTTTGTGTGCTTAATAAATGTTTGTTGAATGAAAAGCTGAAGGAATGAGTAAGTAAAGGAAGGGAAGGGGCAGGGAGGAAGAGCATGTGGAATTATAACTGACATCAACTTTAGTGAGTTTTAATTGTGTTTCTGTGGCTTTTTCTACTCTCTGAGTTAGGTGGTAGACCAGCTGGTCCAGGGCCCCTAGCTGGAAGGTGATGATCAATGACAGGCAGAATGTACTGTGCTCTCGCTAGAAGGGTCTTTCCCAGGGTCGCTGTTATCTGGCATCCATCAAGGGGAGGAATGATGGAACACAGGCACTGATTTGGGCAGAGTTGTTAACACTTTGAAAGATAGTGGTGAGAATTCAAAGTGACCTTGATGAATGGGAGAAGCAGTCCCTCCAAAACTGGATGAAGTTCCAGGGACAGAAATGAATGACCTTGATCAAAAAAAAAATGGGCAGGTGGAGGAGAAGGCATGATTGCTGAGGCTCCAAGTCTACAGCAAAAGCATTGGCCACTGTAGGCTGGACACAATGATAATGATTTCCTTTCTATTTGAAGTCTGTTTCAGAGCTGACCAATTGCAGTGCCCTATGAGGCAGGTTATCTTGTTATCCTCACTTTACAGATGAGAGGGCAGTTAACATTACAGAGTTGATTACTGAAAACCTGGGAATAAAATAAAACATGTGGTAATAAAAGAACCACCATAGTACAGCAACTACAGGTAACGTTTTCTAACTCTTACTATATGCCAGGCGCTGGGCCACTTGCTCACATAAATAGTTTCATTTCATATTCACAAGAATCCTATGAAGTAGCTACTATCATTGTCTCATTTAGAAGAACAGAAAACTGAGGCATGAAGAGGATAACTAATTTGCCTGAAGGTCACTTGCCTAATAAATGGTGGAGATGAGATTTGAATCCAGGCAAAGGTTCTGATTCAGAACCTTTTCCAGCAATTGATATTTATTGGGTGCTTGTTAGAGGCTGAGCACTGTACTAAATATTTTCTGTGCATATGTTCACTCATTCCTCACTCATTTACTCTGTGAGATAAAAGCCATTAGTACTTCCAGCTTAACAGGTGAAGAAATTGAGACTTAAAATGACTAAATAACCTGCCCATGATCACACAGCTAGTAAGTGACAGAACCCATGTGTTCAACCACTGGGCTACGCTACTATTATCCTGCATTCAAGGGGGAAAAATATCTAAACACTTACTATGGAAGATGTGGTTAGAATTATTCTCAAACAAACCTTTTTGTTTGGTCTTGAAAAGCTGAGGTTTAGAGAAATTAAGTACCCTGATCAAGGTCATGCAGCTACTAACTGGTGGAACCAAGATGCTCACCCACATGTGTCTGACTCCCAAGTTTAGGTTCCTTGTTACCATGACACTAGCATATGTTTTCCTTCTATAGTCCTTGATCACATGACTTTATGGCCTACTGACCCCACCTACAACTGGAATCTATAATAGTAACTACTGTTTGGACGGTGTTTTACTGTTACACGCAAACAATGTATCATGGAACACTACATCAAAAACTAATGATGTAATGGTGATTAACATAATAAAATAAAATTAAAAAAAAAAAGTAGTTTATTGCCCATATATTAGTGATGGGAAAACTGAGATTCAGAGACATAAAGTATTAGCTTTCAGATGGCAGTGCCTACATGAAAAGCAAAGATATCTCTGTTGGAAAAGATATTTTTACTACCACACTGCCTGCTGGCTTTCATGGGGCCAGACGGTGCTGCTAAAGCATCAGTAGATGTCACTTTCCGCAAGGTCTTTGCAGAGTTCTTTCAAATGGCCAAAATCCATATAATCATGAACCTTTAGAGTCTTGAGGACCATTCGTTTACTTTCTATTCCATGCACGGTTTCCATTATAGCATCCCTGATAAAGGTATCAATCAGATTTACCTAGATTCTTAGATGCTGATGGGACACTCTATTTCCTGTTATGTTTTGAAAGACAAAGGGCACAGAAGCTGAAACAGATGTGTTAGAACCTATCTCCATTAACCACAAAACAGGAGTCCAGAGCAGACCACTACCATCTTTGTCCCAAAGATATTTATGGAATATCCACTAACTTCTGATACTTTTCTCATTTTACATGTCAACATGGGTGGAGGGAACTGGCAGAGAAAACACAGCATAACCTGGTGAGCAACAGTCAAGGGACTGGAGCGGAAGGCCCGGAGGGTAGGTACTGAGGACGTAATGAGACATATGAGGAGAGAGGGAGGAAGTCAGAATTATTCCCAGATTGTGAGTCTGGACAAAGGCAGCTGGGATAAAAGGGAAAGAAGCCTGGACTATGACTCAAAATAACTCATGTATTTTTCATTTACTAATGATAGAGGTTTACAGCCTCATTTCCTTCATCTGTAGAAGTAAGGAAACCTCTCCTCTTGTAGAGATCTTTGGAAGATTAAGTAAGAAGATACATAAAACAGCCAAAGGCATGAAAAGATGCTCAACATCACTCATCATCAGGGAAATGCAAATCAAAACCACAGTGAGATATCACTTCACACCTGTTAGGATATCTATTATCAAAAGATAAGTGATCACAAATGCAGGTGAGGGTGTGGAATAAAGGGAACCCCGTGTGCTGTTGGTGGGAATGTAAACTCGTACAGCCACCACAGAAAACAGAATGGAGGTGCCGCAAGAAATTAAAAATAGAACTACCTATATATCCAGCAATCCGACTTTTGTGAATACATGCAAAGGAAATGAAATCATTATCTAGAAAATATATCTATACTCCCATGTTCACAGCAGCATTATTCAGATTAGCCAAAATATGGAAACAATGTAAGTCAACAGATGAATGGATAAAGAAAATGTGGTACAGATATCCAATGGAATATTACCCAGCCTTTAAAAAGAAGGAGATCCTGTCATTTGTGACAACATAGATGAACCTGGAAGACATTATGATAAGTGAAATAAGGCAGACAGGGGCACCTGGGTGGTTCAGTCATTAACCGTCTGCCTTCAGCTCAGGTCATGATCCCAGAGTCCTGGGATCGAGCCCGGCATCGGGCTCCCTGCTCGGCAGGAAGCCTGCTTCTCCCTCTCCCACTCCCCTTGCTTGTGTTCCTGCTCTCGCTATCTCTATCAAATAAATAAAATCTTTTAAAAAAAGAAAGAAAGAAGGCAGACATAGACAAATACTGCATGGTGGAGCCAAAAAAAAAAAAAAAAAAATCAACATCATAGAAACTGAGAGCAGAAAAGTGATTACCAGAGCTGAGGGTGGGAGAAATAGGGAGAAGTTTTTGAAAGGGTACAAATTTTAGTTATAAGATGAATAAGTTCTGATGTATAACATGGGGATTGTAGTTGATAACACTGTATCATATCATTGAAACTTGCTAAAAGAATAAAACTTAAATGTTCTCACCAAAAAAAAGGCAAATAGGCAAAAACAGTATGGAGGTTCCTCAAAAAATAGAGTTATACCACATGATCCAGCAATTCCACAACTCAGTATCTATACAAAGAAAATGAAAATACTAACTAAAAAAGATAGAGGCACCCTTATGTCTTTTTGATAATAGCCATTCTGACAGCTGTAAGGTGATATCTCATTGTGGGTTTGATTTGCATTTCCCTAATAATTAGTGATGTCAAGCATCTTTTCATGTGCCTATTGGTCATCTCTACATCTTCTCTAGAAAAATGTCTTCAGATTTTCTGCCCACTTTTTAATTGGATTTTTTATTTTCTTGTTCTTAAGTGGTATCAGTTTTTTATATACTTTGGGTATGAACCCCTTATCAGATATATCATTTGCAAATATTTTCTCCCATTTAGTAGGTTACCTTTTCATTTTGTCGATGATTTCTTCATTGAGCTGAAGCTTTATAGTTGGGCCGAATCCCATTTGTTTATTTTTGTATTTGTTTCCCTTGCCTTTGGAGGCAGATCCAAAAAAATTGCCAAGACCAATTGCTTCCTGCCTATGTTTTCTTCTAGGAGTCTTATGGTTCAGGTCTTACATTCAAGTCTTTAAACCATTTGAGTTGATTTTTGTATATAGTATAAAACAGTGGTCCGGTTTTCCCAACAGTGTTTATTAAAGAGAATTTTCTTTCTCCATTGGTTATTCTTGCCTCTTCTGCTGTAAATTAATTGTCCATATATGTGTGGGTTTATTTCTGGGCTTTCTATTCTGTTCCATTGATCAGTGTATCTGTTTTTATGCCAATACCATACTGTTTTGATTACTATAGCTTTGTAATATAGTTTGAAACCAGGGAGTGTGATGTCTCCAGCTTTGTTGTTCTTTCTCAAGAATGTTTTGACTATTCGAGGTCTTCTGTGGTTCTGCACAATTTTTAGAATCATTTGTTCTAGTTCTCTGAAAAATATGTCGTTGGAATTTTGATAGGGATTGCATTGTATCTGTAGGTAGTATGGACATTTTAACAGTATTCTTCCAATCCGTGAGCACAGAATATCTTTCCATTTATTTGTATCTTCTTCAATTTCTTTCATCAATGTCCTACCATTTCAGAGACTTTTATAAGACCTTACACTGAAAACTGTAAGACATCCTTTTATTTTTGTTGTGTGGTTTCATGCTGACTTTGAGGGAGAAGCATTTTATCTAAAGGATACATGAGAAGAAAACAGCCTTGTGCATCCTCTGGGGTGAACCCAGAGAGGATCTGAGGCAAACCCAAGGACAAAAGATTCCTCCAGAGCAAACCAGCGAGTGTGTTCACTTAAATCGTTCTATACCAAGCTCGTCTCTTTGAGGACATGAACGTACACCACACGGGGTGTTTCTTAGGAACAAGCATTTTATAGAATATAAATATTATTATTTGATATGGATCAAAGATACACAGAAAAAGACCGTAACAAAGAGGAAAGAGAGAGAGAGAAAGAAAGGCACCCAAAGACAAAGAGAGAGATGGAGGATGACAGAGACAAAGAAGAAACTAGACAAATATCAAATATGGAGAGAAGGGTATGCATGATTCTATTTGTGAAAGGGAAAGAAGGTAGATATTTTTGTTCTTTGTAGGTTAATATGTAAATGGAATTCTGATTTATTAGCGGTCTCCAGCAGATGAGGTGATGATTAGCACATTTCCATATTTATAGAAAAGCAACACTAACTTTCCGGATTTATAGAAAATCAGCTCTTCACAAATAGCAAATTGTGCTATTATCGACATATGGTTTTCTATAAACAGAGCTGAGGTAATTATCCCTGGGACAATTTGTTGGTGGGCTCCTTTTGAATATTAACCACATTGGAAGCCCATTTCTGCCTCACAGATTTTAAAGAGGAGGGGCCATGAGACACCCCAGACAATTAATTAGTAATCCAACATCAAAGACAGAGCCCAAATGAAAGGCTCTACCCAGGACCACATGGTGGAAAGACCATAGGTCCAGGGCTCTGACGCCAGCTTCCTGCAGCTCTGGGCAAAGTAATTAACCTCCCTGAGGAGCCTCAGCATTTATGGGCTAAAACTGGGATAATACCAACCTCCAAGTGTTGTCAAGAAAACAAAATGAGAATGTATGCAACAGCACCTGGAACCTAGTAGGTCCTCAACAAATGTTAATAACCATGTTTCCTTCCTTACATTTTTGAATGATTCTTTTAAAACCCACTTTAATTAAGTTTTTCAAACTCCTTTTTTATATTGACCTATCATAAACTGTTTGTTTTATATCATGACTCCATACGTGTATAACTGGAAAAAATTTCTTGAAGCAATAACTTATATTCACTACCTGTAATCCTCTATGATATTCTCTAGTCTCTCCTTTGTTGTTGTTGTTAAGATGTTGTTTGTGATCCATACATTGATTTTAAGACCTGCTATTAGGAAGGAAGTACTCTGCTGCAGGAGGGTGGAGACCACATTTAGATTTGCTCACCATTGTATCTCTAGCACAAATACATAATAGAGAGTCAAGAGATATTTGAATTATAAAAGAATGAATACATGGATAGATGGATGAATTAATGAATGACCCTAATCAGGAATCTAAATTATTGCCCCCTTTCAAACTCCATGTCTTGTTTTATACATTCACTACTTCCTTAATGCTGTGCTGAGTGCTAAAGAGATAAAGAAGTGTCGGACATAATTCTTGCTCTCAGATCTTGCTATCTAGATGAGAAAAATATTACAATTTGGAAAATCATCTTTTGAGGATTAAAGAGTGTGGAATTTACATGAATGTGCTGAAGGAAAGAAACGGACAGCATGGGCTGGTGCAGTCAGGGAAACTTCTTGAAACTGGGAATTTTAATTTAGCTTTGAAGTATGGATAGATTTCTCCGCCTTCTACTCACTCATTGACTAGGTCAGTCATTCTCAAACTGTAGTGAGCATCAGAATCACCTGGAGGGCTGATCAAAACACAGACCACTGGGTCCTCTTACCAGTTTCTGATTTAGTAGGTTTGGGATGGGATCCTGAGAATTTACATTTCTAACAGGTTCCCAGGTGATGCTGATGCTGCAGTTAAAATCCACACTTCGAGAATCACTGTTCTAACCATTCTGAGTGAGACCATGAAGGCTCTTGATGCCATGCTAAGGAGTTTAACCATTCAGGATTTTAGACAAAGAAGTGATATCACTGTATCAGTAAAGCAGAAAGATCATTCTGGGAGCAGTTGTTGAGAATGGATTGCAGAGGTGAGCCTTCCCCTAGATTTTGGAGCCAATGCAGTGATAAGTGACAGGTGGGAACCCAGCCTACCACTGTGGGAGTGAAGGTGGGGGAGAGGGGTGGACTGAGGGCTGTTCCAGAGCCAGAACTGAAGGTTCTTTGAGATCTACAGAGTAAAGGAGGAGGAATCTTGGATGACTCCAGGTTTCTAGCATCATGGACTGATTATATGGCAGTTCCATTAACTAAGAATCTATATTTATAAGTTTTAACATTTTAAATAACAAAATCCCAAATATTGTTTATTATCAAAGAGGTAACTATAGTGTAATAGAAAACATAGTTTGGGGCAGCCAGACAAGCCTGAGTTTAAATCCTGTTTGTGATGCTTCCTAGCACGTCATTTCACCCTTCTGGACCTCAGTTCCCTGTAAATAATAATACTCTGAACTGCAGTGCTTACTACAACATACTTCTTGGTGCTCCTCCCCCTGTCCCACCCCCAGTCCATTATCACCTCCACATGTCTCCCTGCTCTAATTACAGCACTGCCCTATGCAACCTCCTACACAAGTATTAGGTATGTTACCTTACACGGTTGTCCCCCATGAGATCACACATGGCTCATAGTCAGTGCTCAGAAAACTGCAAACCACATCCTGGCTTATGCATTGGCCACTGTGTATGTAAAGCTTCTGTCCTACTTACCAAGTGATTCCATTTTTTCTCCGTCAAGCACCAGGATATATTCATAAACGCCACCCATTGATCCAGACGTTATGTAATGAGTGCCATAGTCATTGATGAACTTGGCATACATGCCGTAATTGTACTGCTCTGGGAGCTCCATTAATGTTTGCAGCATGCCTTCATCCAGCACAATATTGTCCCTCCTCATCTTAAAATGAGCAGTCTGCACCTTTGTGAAAATTCTCAGGAATTTATATTTCTGCCAGCAACCACCACCATGGAATAAGGGACGAGAAGAAACAGAGTGCACATGTTACTACATGACATAATGCGAAAGGTAGCATTTAGTAGCTGTGGGAAATATATATTTACATGTAAACACATGAGCATAAATACGTTAGTATTATTCTATTTTACAGGCATATATGAAACACCAGTGTGTGCCTGGCTGCCTCTCTCATGCCTGCCTCTCTGTTCCCACTGCCCCTGTTCAGGTCCTCTTCTCCTCCACTCTCATCTGGGTTGGTTCCTGCAATGTGCTTCATGGTGTTGCTCACTCTGTTCTGCCCCCAGTCCATTGTCACCTCCACTAATTACTCTGCTCTAATTACAACACTACATGGTGCAACCTCCTGCACAAGTATTCGGTATCCACTCACAATTATGCTTAAGAATATTTTTGATGACATGAAGTGCCGACCTTACCTATTGATGTAACTTACTGAACAAGTATCTGTAAGAGCCTGTAGTCACTTGCATTATGCCAGGAGCAGAGGACGTAATCTTGAATGAGATAGGCCCCTGCCATCATGGAGCTTACGTTCTAGTGGTAATCTTGTACTATTAAGGAATAAAGAAAAGCAAGCTCCTGAGATAATAAAAAAGAGACAAAACTGGGATAATTTTGGATTGGTTCAAGAGGAATGGGATTGGGGTGCCTGGGTGGCTTAGTCTGTTAAGCATCCAACTCTTGGTTTTGGCTCAGGTCATGGTCTCAAGGTTGTGAGATCGAGCCCCACATCGGGCTCCATGCTGGACATGGAGCCCACTTAGGATTCTCTCTCTTTCCCTCTGCCCCTTCCTTGCTCAGGCTCTCTTGCGCTCTCCCTCTCTAAAAAAAAAAAAAAAAAAAAAAAGAGGAAGAGCATTGTGTATGGGCATTACTTCCAAGTAAACCTTGATCCAAAGTGATAGTGAAATTTTGAAAAGACCATCTGCTTCAAGAAAAGTCCACATGACCATGTAATAGCCAGATCTCAGAACAATTCTTTCCCTGGGACGCCTGGGTGGCTCAGTTGGTTAAGCGACTGCCTTCGGCTCAGGTCATGATCCTGGAGTCCCGGGATCGAGTCCCGCATCGGGCTCCCTGCTCGGCGGGGAGTCTGCTTCTCCCTCTGACCCTCCTCCCTCTCATTCTCTCTCTCTCAAATAAATAAATAAAATCTTTAAAAAAAAAAAAAAAAAAAAGAACAATTCTTTCCCTTTAGAGCAATAGCTAACTTGGTGGCAAAGCTCCAGAATGGAAATTTGTATTTGTTGAATAAGTTAATTTTCATAACTGTATTTTCATCATCCAGAATAATTTTTTGGGCCCCAGCTAAACCCACAGTGCTGGCATCAATATTGTTGAGGCATTTTGGTAAACTTTGAATCAATTCAGTAAATATTTCTCTGGCCCCTGACGATTTCTCCATCCTCATCACTCCCTATGTTCCCTTTCCACCCTGTGCGTCAGCTGGCTGAAGTCCTTGCAATCCCACATTAGTGTGAGGCCATCTGTCATCCCCAGGATTTTACATACTGCTGTTTCCCAGGCCCAGAATACCCTTGGCTAACTCCCACCTCCCTTCATCGGGACAACCTGTACTAGTCTTTAGACCCCAGTTTAGGTGGATGTCCCTTCCTCAAAGGAGCATTGCTTGGTTGCTCAGGTTAATAGGAAGTTAGTGGTGAATGTTTGATGAATCAGTGAATGATTGACAGAGCACACCAGTCCTCCAATCTATTCCAAAAAGCAAGGCTCGCTTTCGAATTCTTCCCAACCTAGTTTACAGGGCCTGGCTTTCTCTTTAAGACATTACTATTCTAAGTATTTCCCTGTTTGTTCTAGGTAACCATGAAAAAGAATGGGGTGAGGCGATAAGAGTTCTACTCTTATCATTCAATTTTATTCCCTTTGTGATGATTCTGTGTGCAAAAGCGTAGTAAGAAAAACAAACATGATTACCACTGATCAGACATTTCCAATTACACAAGCAAATGCAGGTTCAATTACTACTGTACTTTTTAATGCAATTAAGGTAATGCACGTTCAGTCTCAGATTACGGAATACTGTTTGACACAGGCATTATGCTTTAATACCTTCTTATTATACTTGTTTAACTCATTCAAGAACGAAGAGTCTCGTGACCCGGATAGACCCACATCCAGTGTTACAGGGCTGTTTTTAGGGCCCACACCAACAGTTACTCCGGCCGACACAGACTTGTCATTTTTTACTTTAGAAAGAAGGTCACGTGCATCATTGTACAGCTCTGAGGAGAGTCTAGTATCTGCCAGGGCCTGAAAAGAAGCAAACAGATGTTAGCTTTGTGCACGCAGATTTATATTCCAATTTGTGCTTAATATTTAAATCTTTGCTCTGTAAAATATCACAAAGCAGATTCTTATCAATAATTATTTTAAAAGGCTACTCCAGGCATCAGATCGATGCTCACTCACTAAAATACCGAAAATATAGCAGTTAGTTTATTTGTTGCTCAGTGGAGTGTTAAAATATTTATTTAAATACACACACTCATGATTCTGATAAAATGCTGTATTGTTCCGAGTACGGATTTTTTTTCCAGCTGACTTATCCTTCCTGTAGAGAAGGTCACCTGTCTCTGCAATGGAGACATCCAGAAAGCCACGTCTGGGTGTGGATCTGGGAGGAAAGGGGCAAGGAAGCCGAACGAGTGGTGGGAGCTCTAGGCAGAGGTATGCTCTCGTGCTGCCCACAAATGCACGGTTATTTCACTCCAGGCACATGGTAGGGTTGCGTGTCTCTGCCAGCTTGAATGGAGGCATGGTCTTGTGCCTGGTCTGAGCTGAGAGAACAAGGCTTAAGAGCACATGAGTGGTTCGCTCGGCAATCACGAGAGCATGTGTTGAGATGGAGCCTCCATTCATTTGGGTCCCGAGTGTCTGTGTTGATGAGTGCTCCTTCCACCTTGGGATGGATGCATAGCATAGGGCATTGTTGCTTTAAAGCACTGAGATTTCAGAATCCTTTGTTGTCACAGCATAGCCTAGTCTGTCTTGCTGGACACGTAAGCGCCAGACCATCCTCAGGGTTAGGGAAACGGTGTCGTCTTTGTCTTCCAGCTCGGCTTATCAGAGGCTGATAGCAGCGGTGGAAGCTGGGGGGGAGAGGGGGGAAACCATAAGCCTGGCCTTGTCCTACTGTCAGTATTTTTCTCTTGAGAAAGTTGAGGGAGGGGGGATGTGACTAATAATTGTTCAGAATCCTTGGATCCTACCATCTCTCTGTAAAGATAGAATGCATATGACTATATGGATATAATGTGTATAATTTGTCTTCCCTTCTAAATGACATAGAGCCGGGGCTCCATTGAGCTAGATCTGGGTTTGAATCTTGTCTCTGCCATCTATTGCAGTAGACCTTTGGGCCTGACACTTTATCCCTCTGAGTCTCTCGGTCTTTTTCCTATCTAAAATGGGGCAGTGATAATATCTACCTCATTGTGTTGTTGTG
Organism: Phoca vitulina; assembly: GCF_004348235.1. Taxonomy (NCBI): domain Eukaryota; kingdom Metazoa; phylum Chordata; class Mammalia; order Carnivora; family Phocidae; genus Phoca; species Phoca vitulina. The sequence continues at coordinate 56,137,553 of NW_022589705.1, forward strand.
AGGATTAAATGAGAGGATTTGTGTGGAAGTATGCGATCTGGTGCACGGTGAGCATCCGGTGAAGCTGTCAGTGTGGACATCTCACCCAGAGTGGGGGAGGATTAGAGAAAGGAGTGGTCGGGAGTAGGCTCTGGAACTGGCCATGATTTTAGGTTATAGATGAGTGCCCAGGAGAGCACAGAATTTTAGAGATGGAGAGAATTTAGGGATCCACAGCATTTTGCAAGCGCTTCTCAACAGCAGAAGCCTTTCTGTAAACAAAATCCCATATGGAAAACCAAGATAGGAAAGTTATCAGAGAAAAGACAAATAAGGAAAGTTATCAGAGAAAAGACAAACACCATGTGATTTTGCTCATAGTGTGGAACTTAAGAAACAAAACAAATGCACAGAGGAAGAAAGAGACAATCCAAAAAAGATTCTTTTTTTTTTTTTTTAATTTTATTTATTTATTTGACAGAGAGAGAGACAGCGAGAGCAGGAACACAAGCAGGGGGAGTGGGAGAGGGAGAAGCAGGCTCCCTGCTGAGCAGGGAGCCCGATGTGGGACTCGATCCCAGGACCCTGGGATCATGACCTGAGCCGAAGGCAGACGCTTAACGACTGAGCCACCCAGGCGCCCGATCCAAAGAAGATTCTTAAATACAGAGAACAAGCAGGTGGTTGCCAGAGGGGAGGTGGGGGCGGGGAGAGGATGGGTGAGACAGGTGAAGAGAATTAAGAGTACGCTTTCGATGAACAAAGGGTGTTGTGTGGAGGTGTTTTTGTACACCTGAAACTAATAGAACACTGTGCGCTAACTATACTGGAACTTTGAAACAAAGCAAGAAAGGAGATGATCAGTAGGCAGCTGCTCTTGGTGAAACAGGGGCCTTGGGCTCAGAAAACTGCCCAGCTACCTCCTCTCCTAACCCCCAATTTACATGCTGGGAAGCTGGGCCCAGGGAGGGGCAGGGAGCTGCTCAAGGTCTCAAATACTTACAGTCTAACAGAGCACGACTTGAACTAGGTCTTCTGACTAGCAGCCCAGAGAACTGGACCTCGAATCTGTTTTCATTGATTATGGAATGGAGCCAAGATGTGGCAGGTGGATGGTCACACTTCTGTTCTGCCTCTCGTTGGCCCTGCCCTTGCCTGTCAGTGCCCTTCAGCACCGAGCATGTGTAGGGGCAGATGTAAAGGGACCTTCAGCCACCAGCAAGCCCTACAGGAAATAGAATCTTCCAAAGCTAGGAGTCCATCTCCAGGAACAGAACTCTCTCTCTCCCCGCCCCCACCCTACAGTGGCCTATGAGCGCCCTGTGCAGACTTACCTCAAAGTGGTACTTGAGGAAGTTGTAGGGTTTCCGGAAGTACTTCTCATCCTCTCCGTAGTAGAGATGCTCACAGGTGGGGTCATAGCGAAGCTCCCTCCATTCCCCGTTGTATACGGTCTCACACTGGCCCCCATAATACCTGGCATCGTACACACTCTGAGTTTCTTTCTGGGTCAGGATATTGTACCTAAATCAAAAAGGCAGGCACCTTCTGGGAGAGAGCACTGGAAAGGCAAAAGTAGCATCCTCTGGAAGATGTTATTGCTGGGCCGAGCAGCAGCTTCTAGAACTGTGTTCTGTGAACCCCTAGGGTTCCTCAAAGTACCTTAAACTCCGCTTTGGGTAACACTGGAAACCTGAGTGGGCTCAGCCAGGCCCCCAGGTTCCCTTTGACAGCTCCATCAGCACCTAGAACAGTGCTTCCATAGAGAAGGCACTCCTAAAAATTTGTTGTGTGAATTACAAAGGAATATGCACAATTATCAAAACTCTAAGCACAGAGCCCATTTCCCAGCTCTGCCACACCTAGCTGTGTGACTTTGGGCAAATCATTTAACCTCTCTGTGCCTCAGTTTAGTCATTTGTAAAAAGCAGTTAATACTACTGCCCTCAGAGAGCTAAATGCCTTACAACATGGAAAGGAACCACAAAGTACTTAGCATATATTAAGTACTGAATAAACATTACTGTTGTTGTTTTTGTTTGTACTGTTTCAGAAAAAGGCTCTGCGGGTAAAAAATAGATTTGACATATTGACTCTCAGTGCTAAGTTGAGACTCTAATCCTCAGAAAGGCCATCATCTCCAAGGAGGCATGGAATGTCAGAGGGTGCAATTTGGAAATCATGGAGACTCCTGTTTAATTTCTAGCTCTGTCATGTACTAGCTCTGTGAATCTGGACATATTCTAGATGTGTTCTGAAGCTCGTTTTCCTCATTTGAAGAATGGACATAATAAAACTACTTCTCATGGTTTTTGTGACATCTAAATGAGAGTATTAAAGTAAAATGGAAGTAAAGTTGTAGCACATATTGGGCACTCCAAAAATGATACTTCCTCTCCCCTAGCCCAGTACCCTTCCAGAAATACTTTCCCTTGCTTCCCCCTCTGGGGCATTTCTCATCCATCTGCCCAGGAACTGCATTTTAGGTTATAGATGGTTGAACCATATTTAGGCACAAACAGTGGTACACAGGTGAAATACAGCTTTAATTTTCTAAAAAAGAGAAGGTTAACTAAACAAAAGCATTTTGATTTGGCTAAGAGATCCAAGGACTAACAATCAAAGGGACTTATGGTATAGATAATAAAATGATTGCTTGTCTCTGCCTCTCAAACTCCTATTCAGCCTTTAAAACCCAACTCAAACATTGCCCCCTCTATCTAACCTTCTTTGATTATCCTGGACAGATAGTTGTTCCTTCCTCTGTATTCACATGGCATTCAGTGATTACCTTTGGCATAGCATTTGTCATATTTGCTCATTCCCTCCATGAAAAGGCACAAAGGCAGAAGATGAGCATGGGGTTAACTATGACTAAAACCTGCCTTGAAGGAATAAATGGATAATTATAGAGTACCTGGCATATAGTAGAAATTCAAGGTATGTTACCTTCCTTCTTCACCTCTTCTCTCCGTCTCTTTCTTCATATTAATGGAAGTGATGTAGTAATAGCTATGGTGAATTGAATACACACTCTACCAGACATTTAGCATACATTAACTTTCAACCTCATGACAATCTTGCAAATGCAGAAATTGAAGCTCAGAAAAATTAGGTAATTTGCCTATAGTCACAGCTAAATTTTTTGACACTAAAATCTGTGTTCCTTCCTTTTATTTTGCCCCTTACCTTTCTGTCTTTTTGCCCATTGAACATGTTTCTGCCTTTGGCTTATAAATATAGGCTCTCTGGTGGGCCAGACAAAAACTCAAAGGAATAATTAGTCCTAAGATTATACTATAACCTCTAAGCATAAAAGGTTACTAAGCCTGTGTATCTTTAGAAAAGCTGATTGTAGAAGGCCCAGTGAAAATGAAAAGATTTAGAGAAATTCCACTTTTTGGAAATCTATGCAGAAATACTCACATGTACAAAGATAATGTGCAAGGATGTTCATTGTAGCATTGTTTATAAGAGGAAAAAAATGGGAACAATCTATCTTTCAATAGGAAGTAGTCAAATAAATTTTCATGTAGTTATACTATGGAGAAGAGTCAGCAACTTTTTTTTATAAAGGGCCAGATATTAAATATGTTAGGCTTTACAGGCCATAGGTCTTTGTTGCAAATACTCAACTCCCATCACTGCGGGGTGAAAGCTGCATCTCAATAAAACTGTAATGACAAAAACAGGCAACAGACTGAATTTGACCTTTAGGCCATAGTTTGCTGAACCCTGTTATAGAACACCATGTTGCTTAGAAAAATAATAGAAAATGTGGGGGGAAATCTTCAAAATATATTATCAAGAAAAAAAAAAGCAAGTTAGAAACAATCACATTTATGTAAAATATACTTATGTCTATCCTGCACAATACATATAGGCATATCTTCCATACGATGTATATTGTCAGTGCATTGTTTACATGATCTGAAAGTCCTACACCAAACTGTTGACAGGGGTCAGTTCCAGGGAGGGAAGTGAGAGGGGGTGACTGGGTAGAGTGCAGGTTGGGGAGGGCGAAGGAAGACTTTTGGGTTTTGCCTCAAACAGGTATTACTTCTATAGCAATAAATAAAAATTTAAAAACTGGAACATGCTTAAATTAAAAAAAAAAAAAAAAAAAGACACCAGGAAAAAGACTTCTGAGATCTTAAGCAGAATGAAAAACCATCAAAGTGTCAGCTATTGGGAGTGGAGGTGGGGCCAACCTGCTGTCCAGTTTGGGCAAAGCACACTCAGGAAGTATATTTAAATGCTCCTTTGAATCACATGAGAGCAAGGTCATGGTCTGCGGTCTTTTTGCCAGTAAGGAGGGAATTCTTTTTCTCAAGTTAACACCTCACTATTTCATGCTTCTACTCTGTTTATCCCACAGTCACTTTCAAAGTCAAAAAAATCCCCTTTTATTAGTATTAGGGGCTGAATTGTGTCCCCCTAAACATTTAGATGTTGAAGTCCTGGACCCCAAAACCTCAGAATTTGACTGTTTTTTGGTGAGAGGGTCTTTATGTAGGTAATTGAGTTAAAATGGGGCCATTAGAGTGGGCCCTAACCCAATATGACTGGTGTCCTCATAAGAAGAGATTAGGGGTGCCTGGGTGGCTCAGTGAGTTAAGCAGCTGACTCTGGATTTTGGTTGAGGTCATGATCTCGGGGTCCTGGGATTGAGCCCCCATGTTGGGCTCCACCTTCAACAGGGAGTCTGCTTAAGGATTCTCCATCTTCTTCTGCCCTATCCGTGCTCGCACACACTCTCTCTCTCTCTCTAAAATAAATAAATCTTAAGAAGAAGAAGAGGAGGAGGAGCAGGGGCACTTGGGTGGTTTATTTGGTTAAGCGTCCCCCCGCGCTCTCTCTCTCTAAAATAAATCAATCTTGAAGGAGGAGGAGGAGAAGGAGAAGGACGCTTGGGTGGCTCAGTCAGTTAAGCATCTGACTCTTGATTTCAGCTCAGGTCATGATTTCAGGGTCATGAGAAGAAGCCCCACATGGGGCTCCGTGCTCAGAGAGGAATATGCTTGAGATTCTCTCTCTCTCTCTCCCTCTGCTCCTCCCCCTGCTCTCTCTTGCTCTCTCCCTCTCAAATAAATAAAATCTTTAAAAAACGAAAAGCGATTAGGACCCAGACATACACAGAAGGAAGGCCATTGACAAGCCAAGGAGAATGGCCTCAGAAGAAGCCAACCCCACCAACACCTTGACCTCAGACTTCCAGCCTCTAGAACTATGAGAAATAAATTTCTGTTGCTTATAAGCCACCCAGTGTGTGGCATTTTGTCATAGTAGCCTGAGTGGACCAATATGCCACCTCAGGGGGACAGTGAGAGCTGCCTCACCGGACGCACTGCACAAAGACCCTCTTCTGTCCTCAAAATAATACTCGTGATTGAAGAGCAACCATTCCCTGCTCCCAAACAGCCCGAGGGCAGGACTCACCCCAAGGCTGCATTCTCTGACCCTGGAATGGGGTCATATTGGCTGCAGTCATCTTCAGGGACCCTGACATCTTCACAGTCATCCTCGTCAGAGCCATCAAGACAATCCCTGTCTCCGTTACACACAAGGTGGCGTTTCAGGCAGCGATCTGAGAGAGGAGAGGCTGTGGATGCTTCCAGACCCTCCCAGACTCCACCCTCTCCCCGTGACCTGCATCCAGAGTCGCCCAATCCATCCCACTTCTGAAACAGCCCCTCACCCCTCTCCATGATCATCTCCCCATCCTCACTGCCTCTGCCCTCCTTCCAGCCTTTCTGTCTCCCACCTGGAGCCCCACCCCCAGCTCAGGCCCTGCAGTAGGCTCCCCTCTAAAATTCTTCCACGTGGCAGCTCCTGTGATCTTTCTAAATGTCAGCTTGGCCACATCATCCCCTTGCCCTATATTGTTCTGTGGCTCCCATTCCCATTCTTCCAAATGCCACAGTCTGGTCTCCAGTACTCTACTGGACCCATCCCCTGCCTCTCTTCCCAACACCTATTGCCAGTCCTTAAATCCCTGTGTGTGTTTGCACATCCTTTCTCCTAGCAAATTCATTGCTACTTTCTAAGTCTCTGCTCAAGTGCCATCTTAAAACCTGTTCTGACTCCCCAACACAGATTTGGGCATCCCCTGCTAGAGAGGGCCATTGGACCATGGGCCTATGCCCATTACACTGGCTGTCACACGGTATTGCCACCGACTCCTCGTAGGTCTCTCTCCCAAAGAGACAAGGAGTACCTTGAGGTCAGGCACTTTAGCTTTTCATCTCGGGGTCACCAGCAGGTATCACACTGCTCAGCAGGTAGCACATACATGCCCAGCCGGTGTTTATTCAGTGAATGGATGAATGAGTGAATTGGACCTTTTCTAAACGAATTAACAGATACTCCTACAAACTCACATCAAAATTACTTGGGCTACTGGGTTGGCTTAAAATGCAGGCTCCTGAGCCCCATCCCAAACCTACAGAAGGACAACTTCTGGGGAAGGGCTGAGGAGACAGCACTTTAACAAGCTCCTGGGTGACTGTTTTGCACATTCAGTCTGCCAGGGTGCAGCTGTTATCCCTCTGGAATGCTACTCACCTGTCTCCTTACACTGGAAATCCTGTCCACACTGTGCTTGCCTTACACAAGCTGTGGGACTGTGACAGCTGGCTTGATCCCAGACATCGCCGCTGCACATGGTTCCCCCAAACTTGTTTGGCTGCAGGAGGCTCCGGTATCGGTACTAAATCGGATTTTGAACCAGACACATTCATTGTCTATCAATCAGACAAGGTTTATGCAGGCAGGTCTCAGCTCAACATGAGGACTAACTGTCTAATGATTGAGAGCTGCCTAAAAAGCTGTCTTTTGAGGGGTAAGTGTTCCTAAATGGTGGTGTTCAGCCAGAGGTGGCACAATCACCAGCAGGAATATTGAATAGGGCCTCCAAAGATCAAATGAAAGACCTTGCTTGAAGGACCTTCTCCCCGCCACCTTCAACCAGTTAGCACCTGTTCATCTTTCATGATTCATAATGCACCTCCTCTACATATTCTAGAGTTCCCTGTGCCTCCTTCTCTCCTCTCACTTGTCATATAAGGTTGTGATCCCTGGTCTACTTATTTATTTACCTTTCTCACTAGTCTAAGGACAGTTTGCATATAGGGGGAGGAGTGGCGAAAGGATGACATGTCTTATTTGGCTTCATACATTTGACACTTGATCTATGGTCTATGCAGGAGGCCCTTTTATAAGATGTTTGTTGCTTTCCCTCTGTACCATTTCTTCTGGTCATGGCATCCTTTCTTTCCTTGGGACATATCTCATATGGTTCAGGTGGGGATGATCTCACCCCCTAAGTCGTGGGAATTTGTGGATATGAGCTAGGCCGGGCCAGCCAGGGCACCCTATCTGCCAAGTTGCAATGGTTGGTTTAGGGATTGGTTCATGACTCAACCTTAGGGCAATCATTATTCTCTCTGAAGATTTTCTTTCAGAACTATTGGAAAAGACAATTTTTTCTGCTGAAGTTGCTGGGAACTGTGGGCCTCAAGTGGTCATCTAGCCTGCTATGTAGAAAGAGGCCATCCAAGAGATAGAGACAGCATCTGAGTCCCTGGGTCCAGCTTTGACTGCACATGAGCAAATACTTGTTCAAAGAAGGACAGAAGGAATAAAAATGCATACCAGTCTTGGAGCTCTATGGTTTCATGATACTGCTTTCTATATGGTATACAGCTTTGGGCACTAGTGTAGAAGGAAGAAGCTGAACACTAGGCTATTCGGAGAAATATGAGGTTCTATTCCCACCTTCAATTAGCTTAGAGTCTACTTGAGGAGATAAAATAGATAATAATAGGAAATGTATGGAGAGCTCCACGCAGAGTGTCCAAGAAGGGAATTTGCAGCGCCATATTTTCTGGTGCCTCTTGCCTTGGATCAGCCCACAATCTCCTCCTTTAAGATTGTTCATAATGAAGTAGGCAAGCAATGGTTTGAGCAATAAGGAAAATGAGTTCTTAGCCTAATTCTCATTTCTTTTCTTTTCTTTCTTTTTCTTTCTTTGTATAGTTGGTGCACAATAGTACATTAATTTCAGTTGTACGACAGAGTGATTCAACTTCTCTATTTATAATATGTTCACGAGCATAGCTACCATCTATCACCATACAATGCTGTTACAATACCAATGACTACATCCCTATGCTGTACTTTTCATCCTTGTGGCCTACTTATTCCATAACTGGAAGCCTGTATATCCCATTCCCCTTACCCATTTTGCCCATCTCCCCCACCCCCACCTCTCTGGCAACCATCAATTTGTTCTTTGTACTTATAGGTCTGGTTCTGCTTTTTGTTTTTTTGTTTTTTTGTTTTATTCCTGAGTCTATTTCTTACTTGCTGTATAAAGTATCAGTGCCTGGTACTTTGTGCCTTAGTTTTCAAGTCTGTTAAAATGAGGTGGTCAACCGAGATGACCTCACTAACTACAGTTACTAATGATTCTTTCACCTGTGTCCTGTAAGTGCAAGAGCATGAGCATGAGAATTTAGACCGACTGGGTTCAGATCCCAGAGTCACTTACCAACTCACCATGAGCAAGCCACTTACGTTTTCTGAGTTCCTGTTTTCTAATATATGAAGTGGATGTGATGACCCCTCACTTTCAAAGGGTTTTGTGAGAACTGAGTGAGAGAATGTGTGGGGAAAGCACCAAGCCCTGTGTCTGGCATATTATTGGTGCTCAGTGAACAGAAGTGGTGTCCACATCATTATCAGTGGAGTCTTTTCCAGCTGATTCCAGTGGGTGTGTGTACAGCAATGCAGCTTCGCCCTCTCTCTCTTCTGGCCTACTTCTGCCTCCGCAACTGCTCATTAGTAAAGAAACAGAGAGGTCTGCAAAAAAAGGTGAAGAGCAAACCTGTCCATTTGCCTTTCCTGCCTCCCAGTTAATAAGATTGTAAACTCAATGGGAAGAGATTATAATTAATGATCAATATAGGAATATTAGGATATTTTCATTCTCTTTCCACATCTTGCCAAGATGCAATACATAAAGGAGTGCTCAGCACACCAGCGTAGAGCCAAGTCTTCTCACCCTTCATAATGTTCACCAGAGTTTTAAGACCTGCAGTTACCAATACGATGGTGATGGTAGCTACCATTTATTGAGCGCTTACTAATGGCTGGACACTTCACATTCTTTATCTCATTTAATCCTCACAAGTTGAGGAGGTTAAGTACTATTCTGAATCCCATTTTAAGCTGGGTTGGAATGCCAGTTCTGCTACTTACTGTCTGTGTGTCACTGAGTAAATTACTTAATGTCTCTAGCCCTCAGTTTTCTCATCTGTAGAAGGAGAGATCTGAGAGTCTTGTGAAGATTAGTGATAAGACATGTAAAGAAGCCAGCACTTGGCCTGGTTCCTGGAGTGCACTCATTAATAATAGTTACCAACATCAGCATCATTTTTGTAGCCAGATATTGGGCACTCCAGAAGGATTTATGACTGAGTGGGGATTGGATTCGATGGCCACTAATCTCACTTGTGACTCTCCACAGAATTCGGGGGGAGGTAGTGGAGTGAAGTGGTCAGGCACATGGGCATTTTGGAATCAGACTGACCAAGTGTTAAGTCTAGGCTTGCCTCTTTCTTTGTGGGTGACCTAACCAAAGGGACAATGGTATCTATCTAATCACTTACAGTTGGCTATGAAAGTCAACTAGGACAATTTATTAAAGCATTAGCACAGTGCCTGGTATATAGAAATTATTTAATAAGTGGTCACTATAAATGCCATTATCATCCTTCTTGTGGTTTCTGTATTGGAATGCTGATACAGACACGAGGTTCATTCCCACCAACTCCCCATTTTCTGGGTTGTTATCAAATAATGAAGACATTGCACTGCAGAGAGGCTGGTGCAGATACTCCCGTAGGGACTTCTCCGTGCTGGTGCCAGTGTTGGTACCATTAAGACATAATTTTCTTTTCTAGCTAGTCGATAATGTTTCTTTCCAGAAATGCACATCTTTGTTTGGGTGATTTTGAGAGGGGTAAAAAACATATTAATAAGAAGAAATTAGGGGTGGTCTTTCACTTAAGTAATTAACAGAATTTAATGATTTTAAGGATCACGTGTGTTTAGAGTCATGAAGGGAGTAATTCAATTCCGATTTAAATAGTAAGCCATTCACCTGTGCTATCTGCTATCTAAACTGTAACGCATGAGAAAAAAATATATAGTTTTGGATGTATAATAAGTTAAATGATGGCCATGCAGGGAAATCAAGTCCTAGTCCTTGAAAGTTGTAAATGTTACCTTATTTGGGAAAAGGGTCTTTGCAGATATTATTAAGGTTTTTGAAATGAAGAGATTACACTGGATTATCTGGGTAGGCCCTAAATGTCATCACAGTGTCCCTATAAGGGGAAGGCAGAGGGAGATTTAACACAGACACGCAAAGGAGACACACAGAAGAGGAGGGGGTAATGTGGCTGCAGAGGCAGAGATTGGAGCGCAGAGATTGGCCATAAGTCAAGGATTGCCGTTGGGTCACCAGAAGCCAGAAGAAGCAAAGAACAGATTCTCCCCTAGAGCCTCCAGAGGGAGCGTGGCCCTGCCAAACTTCTGCCCTCTAGAACTGTGAGAGAATACATTTCTGTTGTTTTAAGCAACCCAGTTTGTGACAATTTGTAAGAGCAGATTCAGAAAACTAACATAGGATATCAAAGCAAGAAGAGATTTTGGGAGCTAGATATTTTTGCACAGTGCAGGCTAGGATTCTTTGGCATATCTCAGAAACAGGAGAGGCAGAATAAATAATTTCAGGCTTAGAAGCTGAATAAACTAGGTCCAAATTGTGTTTCCATCTGTAATGATTTTGAATTCCATTTGATTTTGAACAACTCATCAAACATTCACAGAGTAGCCCGGCATCTAACTGAGGAGTGGGTCTGGAGGCAGGAGAACCACCAGCATGTTCGGCTCTGCAGAAGCTCAGGTGAGGGAAGATCAGGTCTTGCTTCAGGCAGTGGGAGTTGGTTGGAGAGAAGGACACAGATAGTAATTATAAAAACAGCTAAGATTTATTGAACATTTATTGTATGCCAGGTGCCATGAAAACACTTTGCATACCTTACTCATTTAATGCTCATAATAACTCTATGCTATAAGTACTATTATTTCCATTTATAGATAAGGAATCAGAGGCATAGAGAGGATAAACTATATGCCCAGAGTAACACAGCATATAGGGTGCAAAGCCAGAATCTAAACTGAAGAATCAGAGCTTAAACACTTAGACTTGACAGTAATGTGCCAATACACATGGTCTAGGCAGTGGTCTACCAACTGGGAGAGGTGGGAGCCTGGAGCCATCCCACCCTGGGTGCATACAGTAAAGGCATGTGTTTTCTGTAGAGATTTTAAAATAGTAATAAAACAGAATAGAAGTTATTCTGCCTTTTATCATCACCATGAGCCAGTGATCCTGACCAAGATCAGGATTTTAATACTCCTCTCTAGCAGAGCAGAATGCTCCCAAAGTCCCTCTTTCCTTGACATGCCACTGGCTTTAGGGACCATTTTGGACTATTCAAAACCAGGTAGGTGGGCAAGATAGACTCCTGCCTGTTCATTGGGTGTGTCAGTCTTTTCACCATGAAAGTAGAATCCTCAGGAACATTGTCTGGTTTATCTCAGGTCCCCACAGGTCATTAGCCCCCCTCGATGACCATCACTGGAGGGCAGCAGACTGACCAGGACCCAGAGAGGCCACAGGGATCAGTGGGCCCATGTCTGAATGGCCACCTCTCTGCACACAAGCCGCAGCATACATATCTTTTGCAGACTCGCCCAGTAATGGCTTATAAACCAAATCAGAAAAAGTTCCACCGTCCATGTGCCCATGGCTTCCAAATACCTATTTCTACACCTGATTTCTCCCCAGACCTCTCAATATATAGACCTGTTTATCTCCATTTAAATGCCTAGTACACCTTTCAAATATCAAATGCCCCCAAACTGGTCACGAATGTCTTACCTTTTTGTCCTGGCATGGAAAGCAGTCTGTCCATTCTGACCAGTTGCTGAGCTGGCAGCTAACTGCTGTGGAGCTCGGGATCTGAACAGCCCGACTTACTCTCCTAGAGAGAGGGGAGAGACATCTGCTTCAATTTTTAAAATTCTTATTATAATAGTTTTTAGTTTTGTTATAAATTCAAAAAGATCTTTTAGTATGAAGGTATTGAAAACAGATTCATTTTTCCCCAGCGTTGTTGAGGTCTAAATGACAAAAATTGTATGTGTTTTAGATGTATGATGTTATGGTATAATATACATTGTGAAATGATTACCACAATCAAGCTAATTAATACAGTGATTCCCTCACACAGTTGTGTGTGTGTGTGTGTGTGTGTGTGTGGTGAGATCTAGAGATCTACTCTCTTAGCTAATGTCAAGTACACAGTACAGTACTATTAACTGTAGTCACCATATTATACATTAGATCCCCTGAACTTATTCATCTTATAACTGAAAATTTTTATACTTTGACCACCCCTTCCCATGTCCCTCTTTGTAGCCACCATCCTACTCACTAGTTCTATGAGTTACACTCTTTTGGATTCCACATGTAAGAGAGATCATGCAATCTTGGCTTTCTCTGTCCACCTTATTTCACTTAGTATAATGTCCTCCAGGTTCATCCATGTTGTTATAAGTGGCAGGAGTTCCTTCTTCTTTAGGGACAATCAGATGTTGAATTTTTTAATCTTTTTTTTTTTTTTTTTTTACCATTTTTAAAATTCAAGTATAATTAGCATACAGTGTTATATTAGTTTTAGGTATACAGTATAATGATTCAGTAATTCTATACATTACTCAGTGCTCATCAAAATAAGTGTACTTTTAATCCCCTTTATCTGTTTCACCCCTCCCCCACTACCCTTCTGGCAACCACCAGATTGTTCTCTGTATTTAAGAGTCTGTTTTCTCGAAATCTTGCCATTTGCAACCACATGGATGGAACTAGAGGGTATTACGCTAAGCGAAATAAATCAATCAGAGAAAGACATGTATCATATGATCTCACTGGTAGGAGGAATTCTTAATCTCAGGAAACAAACTGAGGGCTGCTGGAATGGTGGGGGGTGGGAGGGATGGGGTGGCTGGGTGATAGA